>NC_057804.1:256987760-257246967 GCF_018294505.1 Triticum aestivum | reverse complement strand
GAGCCGCGAAACCTCAGCCCCACCTCCATGGCGCCCCCCACCGCACCAATTTCACAACCGCCCTCCTCCGTAATGCCGGAGACGCTGTCCATTTGTCGTCGTGCACTGGGTCGTGTGCCTCTTACACCGTGATGCTGGTGCTTCCTCGACGACGGCCGCGTGAACCGTACCAGAGCCGATTCACCACCGCCATTGGTCCCAGCGCCGAAGCGGCTCCAACTTTGGATCCGCCCAGAGTCCTGGCGCTGCTTCCCCATAGCCGTCGACCATCGCGACATCGATGTTTCTCTGCCGCCGGTCACCACCGCAACCGCACCGGCCTCACTGACTCGGTAGCTGGACCTGCCTAATTCACCATGCCTCCAGATAAGTCGCACCCTCATCTCAAAGCACTTTATTTAGGCGTCAGTTGTCTGAATTTTTATTCTGGGCCAATCGATTCCCAATGGGAAGAAGCACCCCTCGAGGCGGCGGAGCTCCTAGGCTGCCAGTTGGCTGGTGTCTAACGTAAGGGTGCGGGGCTGCAAGTTCACCACGGAAGCAGCTCTTAGATGGCTATCTTTTAGAGTTGCGTGGATTGAAGGTACTGCCACCGCCGTATATGGATGACGGGGAGTCTTTGTGGATTGGCCCGGGGGCGGCGCAACCACGGCAGTGCGGTTGGAGGCTGCTTTGCCGTTGGTCACTGGCTCTTCGGGGAAGATTCTGAACAGTGTCAGCCGAGAGGCACAAGACGGCCATCAAGCCATCCAGCGTAGATCGGACAATACCAAAATAAAATAAAATCGTGTGACCCAATTTAGTCTTCAGTCAACAGATGTGTGACCACTCTCGTACCTTGTTGTTGATCTCTTAGTGTATTTCTTCAGATCAAAGAGATATGTCATTCTTAACACTATGCGTTATCTGCATCTTCAGACACACTGTCTTCCGACTCACCGCAGCTGCTCCAACAAGGGAAGCATACACCAGAAGGGAGCTATAGTCCCCACTCCATAGTTCCCTGCATCGAATGCGCGTGCCCGACATGGATAGCCACAACAACTGCAGGGCCATCGACAAGTCAACACATGATGATCACTCCTATGGATGGCAGCCAAAAAGGTTGTACCATCATCTTACTTGTGTGCAACATTTATGGCTTTGTTATTCATCTAAGCATGGAAAATAGATCATCAAATTTCACTGTATATTCATGCTGATCTCTTATGGGTCTTGTTCAGGAGTTAACGTTGTTCCATAGTTCAGCTAAGGTACTTGTTCTTTAGGCAATGTTGTTCCACAATTATCATCCATCCGCCAATGCTATCCCACAGGCTGGTGATTATAGTATTATACCACTTCTAGTATTACCTATGTTGTTCTTTAATACTTTTGTGTGCCATCTAGTTAATCTCGAGTACAAACGATACATATTCTGTAGCATTCATATGTGTTCTCCCTTTAGTTTATGAGACCTATTGCTGCTAGTTAACCCCAGTCCTACTATTTATGTCGTCTCCTACAGGCACTCATTACATAAATCTAACTACTAGTTGTCTTCCATGCATGTTAGATATAATTGCACACACTGATATATCCACAAGAACCTCACAAAGCAATGTAAAGGCCAATAAACTTGATGTCAATGATACCCAATATGATGGAACATGTAAATGCAGTTCTTCAGAAGACTTGCAGAAAGATGATGAATCCTGTTCACCCCACAAGGTCCTTGCTGTAACTTGGCATGTGATATGGGTACAACATGCATATAATGTCCTGGAGTGTATCTACACTGTTGCAATGCCATGTGCTTAGCATGCTGATCATGCATGTAAATATGTCATGCCTTCCTGTTTTTCAGTACCTATTCCAATCTGATAACATGTTTTAAAATTCAAGTAATGTCATTCTACTCTATCGCAATGCCATCTACTTAATTTGGACATCATGCTTCTGAATATCTTATGCATTGTTATTCATCAGTATGTACTTCATCTGTCTACCATACCATGTTTTTTTACATTGAAGTGTTGTTCTAGTGCTCTGTTGCAATGCCATCTTAGTTTCCCAATCATACACATGTATGTTGCCTTAGTCATTTCTGTACGTATTCCGCTAGCATACAGTTTTACATTCAACTAGTGTTCTTTTGCTGTGTTGTCCTGTCATATCCCTAGCTCTTACACCATAATCCCTCCGTCGGGATTACATGTTGCCGAAATGGATAAAAAAGGATGTATCTAGAACTGAAATACGCCTAGACCCATCCATTTTTTTCCGGATAGAGGGAATACATGTCAATATGTCATGCCTTTCTATTCTTCAGTACCTATTCCATCTCTTTTCTGTAGCATGTTTTATAATTAAAGCACCATTCTTCCATACAAGGCATGCAACGGGATGACGACTATGTTAGAATCTGAAGGGTTACAAACAAGGCCTTTGCAAAAGAACCAAATGCCAGGAGATAATAAACCAACTCCAGTTTTTATAGATACTGCTCCAGCACAGAGAAACCCAACTCCTACTGATAATAAGCAGATTCCAGTGGCCAAAGGACTAGTCCGCTCTCCAGCAAAAATATGTCAACTCCATTCTAAGAAGCGTGGGCGTATCCTTGCATCGTGAAATTTTATAGCATGCTGATCATATTTTCTACATTTATCTTACCCATCTCTCTTTTAGAAAATAAGCTTAACAGATAGAAGAATTTCTGCAATGGTATTGTATATGAGGAAAGATTCTTGCAGGAATTCTCTGTGCTCCAATGTAGATGTAAGTACCGGTTGCATATCACTATATTTTCACATCAGCATGTATTTTGTTAATTGGCGTGAATCCAACCTTTATCTGATCTAAATTTAGTTGTAGCAAAATGTATGATTAAAGGCCACAATGTTTATTTTTGAAAGGAAAACTGCCTGGTAGTTTTGCATCCTGAGCTGCATCAGTGTACTATCTCATATCAGTGGGTTTGAATACATTGGTTCTGCAGTGGGTTTTCTGTGTTTTTTTACTGTGTTGTCCTATTGTATCGCTAGCTCTTACATCATACTCCCTCTGTCCGGATTACATGTTGCGGAAATGGATAAAACTGGATGTATCTAGAACTAAAATACACCTAGACCCATCCATTTATTTTCGGATGGAGGGAATACATGTCAATATGTCATGACTTTCTGTTCTTCAGTACCTATTCCATCTCTGTTGTAGCATGTTTTATAACTGAATCACCATTCTTCTATATAAGGCATGCAAGGGGAAGACGGCTATGTTAGAATCTGAAGGGTTACAAACTAGGTCTTTGCAAAAGATCCAAACGCCAGGAGATAATAAACCAACTCCATTTTCATAGATACTGCTCCAGCACAGAGAAACCCAACTCCCACTGATAATAAGCAGATTCCAGTGGCCAAAGAACTAGTCCGCTCCAGTCCAGCAAAAGAATGTCAACTCCATTCTAAGAAGCGTGTGCATATCCTCGCATCATGAAATTCTATAGCATTCTGATCATATTTTCTACATGTTTCTTACCCATCTCTCTTTTAGAAAATAAGGTTAAACGATAGAAGACTTCCTCCATTGGGATCGTATTCGAGGAAAATATCTTGCGGGAATTCTCTGTGCTCTAATGCTGATATAAGTACCTATTGTATATCATTATATTTTTACATCAGCATGTATTTTTTTAATCAGTGTGAATCTAACCTTTATCTGATCAAGGCGCGAATGTTGATTTTTGTAAGGAAAACTGCCTGGTAGTTTTGCATACTAAGCTGCATGAGTGTACTATCTCATATCACGCACATTACTGAATTGTAGTGCTTCTCTGGTTGCCCATTCATTCATTGTGTCAATGTTGCTTTCGTATTACCTTACCTGGCTGATGATAGTTGTGCCATATTGTGTTATTTGGTGTAGGCTAGTTGCCCAAACGTTTGTTGTGTCAATGTTGCTTTCCTACTATCTGAGTTGGCCAATGATAGCAATGCTAGTGTGTTAATTTTGTGCAGGCTGCTGAAGATAAGAAAACAAACTCTGAAAACAGCAAGGCAACCCCATTGTTTCTTTCCAGTAAATCTAGGCCAAGTAATATGGCAATACCTCATGACTAATCTGTTTGGTTCCGGTCCTTATTTATGTTATGATGCAGTGGTCGAGACACTCTCCACTATCAATAATACAAGCCTGCCAAAATTGCCATCTGAATCTGTTCAGTATCCTCTGTCTCGAATGCAATGGAATAAATGTATGTTTGTGAACCAATTAATGGCTGAAGCAACGATGGAAATGGTGGATGAATCAGAGGTGCAGAGTCGTGCGACACAACAACTGATCAATGTTTTCAGAGATAGTGTAGCAAAGCAGCAAGAACTTGCCCACATGCTTATGGGCGTCATCTGTGCTAAGGTTGCAGACTGTGACGTTGTAGATGGTTAGGTTCTGCTCATTTATTTGCACTGGCATCAATCTTTGATTGCCTAGTGGATGTAATTTCCTGTGATATATGTTGGATGTGCAACGTTATTCCCTGTATGCCGTACCTTTGCTTCATCGGTTTTGGTCCTGTGCATAATTGCTCATCGTAATGAGCTCAAATTATCTAATTTGGCCTAAAGACATGTACGAACTTTAGTGGGCCCATTAAGTTAATGGGCCGTTACTAGGCCGAAAGTTAATGGTCGGCCCTCTTACCTCCTGGGTCGTTAACAGGACGACATCGAAGCGGGCAACAGGTGGGCCCAATTTATTTCACAGGCTGTTACTAAGTTTGGGGTACATATGGCCCAACTATACTGTAGGCCTTTAGCAGGCTGAAAGAGACAGCGGGCTTGTACTGGACCATGAAGAGCATGGGCCGCTAAGAGGCCGAAAGTCAGGTCGTATTGTAAATGGCCCAACTGTGTTGTGGGCCTTTAGCAGGCCGAAAGAGAAACTGGGCTGGTATTGGACCATGAAGGGCATGGGCCGTTAAAAGGCCAAAACTAAGGGCCGACTACAAATGGGCCAACTCATTTATGGCCCGTTAACAGGCCGAAAGGCACATAGGGCCGGGAATTGGCACAACACTTAAATGGGTCGCTAAAAGGCCAAAACTCAGGTCCGACTACAAATGTCCCAACCGACTTATGGGCCGTCAACAGACTGAAAGTCACACCGGGCCAGAAATTGGTCCAACACTTAAATGGGCCGCTAAAAGGCCGAAACTCAAGTCCGACTACAAATGGCCCATCAAATTTATGGGCCGTCAACAGGCTGAAAGACACACCAGGCCAGAAATTAGCCCAACATTTAAATGGGTCGCTAAAAGGCCGAAAGATGTGCATCCTGAAAATTGGCCCATCCGTTGAATGGGCCGTTAACAGGCCGAAATCTCATCGGGCCGATATTCAGCCCAAATATATAGCGGGCTGTTAACGGGCTCGAACACAATGGGCTGCAATGGTGTCAAATCTTTAACGGGCCGTTGACGGGCGGAAATGGCACATCTCGTATGGGCCGTGGGCTTAAATGGAACTGACACAAGTAGGCCTTATATGGGCCGGCCTACTAATTTTTACTGGGCCGACCTTTTTCACCGGAATGGGCCATTGTTGGGTCGTGCCACGTGTCGACCTATCATAGGCACCTCTGATACGTCTCCAACGTATCTATAATTTTTGGTTTTTCCATGCTATTGTATTACCCCTTTTGGATGTTTATGGGCTTTATTTTACACATTTATATCATTTTTAGGACTAACCTACTAACCGGAGGCCCAGCCCATATTGTTGTTTTTTGCCTATTTCAGTATTTCGAAGAAAAGTTATATCAAACGGAGTCCAAACGGAATAAAACCTTCGGGAACGTGATTTTTGGAACGAACGTGATCCAGAGGACTTGGAGTGCAAGTCAAGAAGCAGCCGAGGCTCCCACGAGAGGAGGGCGCCCCCCCTATAGGGCGCGCCCCCTGTCTCATGGGCCCCTCGGGCGGCCATCGACGTACTTCTTCCTCCTATATATACCTACGTACCCCGGAAACATCCAAGAGCAGGACGAAACACAATTTCCACCACCGTAACCTTCTGTATCCGCGAGATCTCATCATGGAGCCTTCGCCGGCACTTTGTCGGAGGGGGAATCGACCACGGAGGGCTTCTACATCAACATCCTTGCCCCTCCGATGAGTTGTGAGTAGTTTACCACAGACCTACGGGTCCATAATTATTAGCTAGATGGCTTCTTCTCTCTTTTTGGATCTCAATACAATATTCTCCCCCTCTCTTGTGGAGATCTATTTGATGTAAACTCTTTTTGCGGTGTGTTTGTCGAGATCCCATGAATTGTGGGTTTATGGTCAAGTTTCTCTATGAATAATATTTTAATGTTCTCTGAAGTCTTTTATGTATGATTGAGTTAATCTTCTCTCAAGTTTGGTTTGGCCTACTAGATTAATCTTTCTTACCATGGGAGAAGTGCTTAGCATTGGGTTCAATCTTGTGGTGTCCTTACCCAGTGACAGAAAGGGTTGCAAGGCATGTATTGTATTGTTGCCATCGAGGATAACAAGATGGGGTTTATATCATATTGCTTGAGTTTATCCCTCTACATCATGTCATCTTGCTTAATGCGTTACTCTGTTCTTATGAACATAATACTCTAGATGCAGGCAGGAGTCGGTCGATGTGTGGAGTAATACTAGTAGATGCAGGCAGGAGTCGGTCTACTTGTTGCAGACGTGATGCCTATATACATGATCATGCCTAGATAATCTCATAATTATTCGCTTTTCTGTCAATTGCTCGACAGTAATTTATTCACCCACCATAATACTTATGCTATCTTGAGAGAAGCCACTAGTGAAACCTATGGCCCCTGGGACTATCTCTTATCATATTTTCTTACAATCTACCTTTATTTGCGTCTTTACTTTTTGCATCTATATTATAAAATACCAAAAATATATTTATCTTATCATACTATCTTTATTAGATCTCACTTTCGCAAGTGGCCGTGAAGGGATTGACTACCCCTTTATTGCATTGGTTGCGAGTTCTCAGTTTGTTTGTGTAGGTGCGTGGGACTTTTGAGGAGCCACCTACTGGATTGATACCTTGGTTCTCAAAAACTGAGGGAAATACATATGCTACTATTGCTGCATCACCCTCTCCTCTTCGAGGAAAACCAACGCAAGCTCAAGACGTAGCAAGAAGGATTTATGGCGTCGTTGCCGGGGAGGTCTTTGCTCAAGTCAAGACATACCAAGTACCCATCACAAACTCATCCCCCTCGCATTTACATTATTTGCCATTTGCCTCTCATTTTCCTCTCTCCCACTTCACCCTTGCCATTTTATTCGCCCTCTCTTTCCCAATCTCCTCCTCTCTCTTTAGCTTGCCTTTTGCTTGCTTGTCCTTATGTCTAGTTCCTTATCCGCTCCTGTGTCTCCCGAGTTTGAAGTTCTTCACTTCAAGCAAAGGCAAGGAGAAAACTTAAAATATGCTTGGTATAGGATGATGGAATCTTATCGCAAATGCACCCTAGAGGTGAACTTTAGAATTCGTCTTCGCAATTTTTATGTTGGGTTAAATATGACACATAGACAACTCTTTGATTGCATTGCCAAGGGAAATTTTATTGAAATTGATCCTAGTATTGCGCATGAAATTATAGAGGGAATAGTGGGAACACTACCTCAAAAGGGAGGATCACATCCTACCCAAGAAGAAACACAAGTGTTTGTAAAGATTTGCGAAGTAACAATTTTTTTACAAAAGTCTCTTGAGCCTCTTAAAAGTGTTAGCGGAGATCTCCCCCGCATGAATATGTTGATTAATCTTTGCAATAAGCGGTTGGATTCTTTAGATATAAAAATTTCCGAGTATGATGGGAAATGTAAAGAACCTCCCGGATTCGAGCATGACTCCGCTAAAAAACTGAAAATTAAGGATGTCACTCCTTAGATCTATCTTGGCTTTTATGCCTAGCTAGGGGCGTTAAACGATAGCGCTAGTTGGGAGGCAACTCAATTTTCTTTGTGTTTTTTGTTTTTGCTCCTGTTTAGTAATAAATCTTGCATCTACCTTCTGTTTAGATGTGTTTTTATCTTTTAATTAGTGTTTGTGCCAAGTAGAATCTATAGGATAACTTATGATGATAGTTGATTTGATTCTGCTGAAAAACAGAAACTTTGCACGCACGAATATAATTTTGTTAAATCACAGGAACGTTCTTTTGCGTTGATTCTTTTTGATGCTGATCAATAAAAAAATTGTCCAGGACTTCCTATTTTGGTAGGAATTTTTGAGTTCCAGAAGTTTGCGTTAGTTACAAATTGGTACAGACTGTTCTGTTTTTGACAGATTCTGTTTTTCATGTGTTGTTTGCTTATTTTGATGCATCTATGGATAGTAAAATAGTTTATAAACCATAGAGAAGTTATAATACAGTAGGTTTAACACCAAAATAAATAAAGAATGAGTTCATTACATTACCTTATGTGTTGGTTTGTTTTCTTTCACTAACGGAGCTTATAAGATTTCGTGTTGAGTTTTGTGTTGTGAAGTTTTCAAGTTTTGGGTAAAGCTTTTATGCACTATGGAATAAAGGGTGGCAAGAGCCTAAGCTTGGGGATGCCCAAGGCACCCCAAGATATTCGATAATAGCCAAAAGCCTAAGCTTGGTGATACCCCGGAAGGCATCCCCTCTTTCGTCTTCGTTCATTGGTAACTTTACTTGGAGCTATATTTTTATTCGCCACATGATATGTGTTTTGCTTGGAGCGTCGTGTATTATATTAGTCTTTGCTTTTTAGTACAACACAATTATCGTTGCTGTACATGCCTTTTTGGAAAAGCCTTTTTGATTAGAATTTGCTAGAATACTCTATGTGTTTCACTTATATCTTTTGAGCTTGATAGTTTTTGGTCTAGTGCTTCACTTATATCTTTTAGAGCACGGTGGTGTCTTAATTTTGAAGAAATTACTAGTCTCTCATGCTTCACTTATATTATTTTGAGAGTCCTTTAGAACAGCATGGTATTTGCTATGGTTATAAAATTGGTCCTAGAATGGTAGGCATCCAAGTTGGGTATAATAAAAACTATCATAGTAAGCGAATTGGATGCTATGATCAATTTGATACTTTATAATTGTTTTGAGATATGGAGGTAGTGATATTAAAGTCATGCTAGTTGGGTGATTATGAATTTAAAGAATGCTTGTGTTGAAGTTAGCAAGTCCCATAGCATGCACGTATGGTTAAAGTTGTGTAACAAATTTCAAACATGAAGTGTACCTGGCTTGTGCATCCTTATGAGTGGCGGTCGGGGAAGAGCGATGGTCTTTTCCTACCAATCTACCCCCCTAGGAGCATGCGCGTAGTACTTGATTTTTCATGACTTCTAAATTTTTGCAATAAGTATATGAGTTCTTTTGACTAGTGTTGAGTCCATGGATTATACATACTTTTACCTTTCCACCATTGCTAGCCTCTTCGGTACCGTGCATTGCCCTTTCGCACCTTGAGAGTTGGTGCAAACTTCACCGGTGCATCCAAACCCCGTGATACGATACGCTCTATCAAACATAAACCTCGTTATGTCTTCCTCAAAACAGCCACCATACCTACCTATTATGGCATTTCCATAGCCATTCCGAGATATATTGCCATGCAACTTTCCACCATTCCATTCATCATGACATACATTACTTTTGTCATATTGCCATTGCATGATCATGTAGTTGACATCGTATTTGTGGCAAAGCCACCGTGCATTATTTTTCATACATGTCACTCTTGATTCTTTGCACCATCCTGGTACACCGCTAGAGGCATTCATATGGAGTCATATCTTTTTCTAGTTTCGAGTTGTAATTCATATGTTGTAATCAGTAGAAGTGTGATGATCATCATTATTAGAACATTGCCCAAAAAAATAAAAAAAAGAAGTAAGGCAAAAAAAAGGCCCAAAAAAGAAAAAAAAGAAAAAGAAAATAAAGAAAATAAAGAAAATAAATAAAAAGGGCAATGTTACTATCTCTTTTTCCACACTTGTGCTTCAAAGTAGCACCTTGTTCTTCATGTAGTGAGTCTCATATTTTTGTGCTTCAAAGTAGCACCACATTTTTCATATAGTGAGTCTCATAAGTTTTCTTTTTCATACTGGTGGGAATTTTTCATTATAGAACTTGGCTTGTATATTCTTACGATGGGCTTCCTCAAATGCCCTAGGTCTTCGTGAGCAAGCAAGTTGGATGCACACCCACTAGTTTTCTTTTGTTGAGCATTCATTTATAGCTCTAGTGCATCCGTTGCATGGCAATCCCTACTCCTCATGTTGACATCAATTGATGGGCATCTCCATAGCCAGTTGATTATCCTCGTCAATGTGAGACTTTCTCCTTTTTTGTCTTCTCTACACAATCCCCATCATCATATTCTATTCCACCCATAGTGCTATATCCATGGCTCACGCTCATGTATTGCATGAAGGTTGAAAAAGTTGAGATTATTTAAGTATGAAACAATTGCTTGTCTTGTCATCGGGGGTATAGAAGTTGGGAACATCTTTGTGTGACGAAAATGAAGCATAGCCTAACTATATGTTTTTGTAGGGATGAACTTTCTTTTGCCATGTTATTTTGAGAAGACATGATTACTTTGATTAGTATGATTGAAGTGTTACTATTTATTTTATCAATATGAACTTTTATTTTGAATCATTTGGATCTAAACATTCATGCCACAATAAAGAAAATTACATTATGAATTATGCTAGGTAGCACTCCACATCAAATTCTTTTTTATCATTTACCTACTCAAGGACGAGTAGGAATTAAGCTTGGGGATGCTTGATACGTCTCCAACGTATCTATATTTTTTGATTTTTAGATGCTATTATATTACCCTTTTTGGATGTTTATGGGCTTTATTTTACACATTTATATCATTTTTGGGACTAACCTACTAACCGGAGGCCCAACCCATGTTTATGTTTTTTGCCTATTTCAGTATTTCGAAGAAAAGGAATATCAAACGGAGTCCAATCGGAATGAAACCTTCGGGAGCGTGATTTTTGGAACGAACGTGATCCAGAGGACTTGGAGTGCAAGTCAAGAAGCAGCCGAGGCTCCCACGAGATAGGAGGGCCCCCCCTATAGGGCGCCCCCTGTCTTGTGGGCCCCTCGGGCGGCCACCGACGTACTTCTTCCTCCTATATATAAGAAAACATCCAAGAGCAGGACGAAACACAATTTCCACCACCGTAACCTTGTATATCTGTGAGATCTCATCTTGGAGCCTTCGCCGGCACTCTGCCGGAGGGGGAATCAACCACGGAGGGCTTCTACATCAACATGCTTGCCCCTTCGATGAGTTGTGAGTAGTTTACCATAGACCTACGGGTCCATAGTTATTAGCTAGATGGCTTCTTCTCTCTTTTTGGATCTCAATACAATGTTCTCCCCCTCTCTTGTGGAGATCTTTTTGATATAAACTCCTTTTGCGGTGTGTTTGTCGAGATCCGATGAATTGTGGGTTCATGATCAAGTTTATCTATGAATAATATTTGAATCTACTCTGTATTCTTTTATGTATGATTGAGTTATCTTTGCAAGTCTCTCCGAATTATCAGTTTGGTTTGATCTTTCTTGCCATGGGAGAAGTGCTTAGCTTTGGGTTCAATCTTGCGGTGTCCTTACCCAGTGACAGAAAGGGTTGCAAGGCACGTATTGTATTGTTGCCATCGAGGATAACAAGATGGGGTTTATATCTTATTTCTTGAGTTTATGCCTCTACATCATGTCATCTTGCTTAATGCGTTACTCTGTTCTTATGAACTTCATACTCTAGATGCAGGCAGGAGTCAGTAGATGTGTGGAGTAATAGTAGTAGATGCAGGCAGGAGTCGGTCTACTTGTTGCGGACGTGATGCCTATATACATGATCATGCCTAGATAATCTCATAATTATTCGCTTTTCTATCAATTGCTCGACAGTAATTTGTTCACCCACCGTAATACTTATGCTATCTTGAGAGAAGCCACTAGTGAAACCTATGGCCCCCGGGTCAATCTCTTATCATATTTGCTTCCAATCTACCTTTATTTGCATCTTTACTTTCTGCATCTATATTACAAAATACCAAAAATATATTTATCTTATCATACTATCTTTATTAGATCTCACTTTCGCAAGTGGCCGTGAAGGGATTGACAACCCCTTTATTGCGTTGGTTGCGAGTTCTCAGTTTGTTTGTGTAGGTGCGTGGGACTTTTGAGGAGCCTCCTACTGGATTGATACCTTGGTTCTCAAAAACTGGGGGAAATACTTATGCTACTATTGCTGCGTCACCCTCTCCTCTTCGAGGAAAACCAATGCAAGCTCAAGACGTAGCAGCCTCCTGTCGAATGAGTGGATGACATATGTCCCAACGGTGAGGCTGTCAACGGGTTATCGGATCCAAAACTGGACCCGATAGCTTAACGGTGTTCCATTATGGTGGATGCCACATTCACCCTTGACGAAAGCACTTCTGTGACGCGCGATTTTTTGTCATGGAAGTGGACACTTCCGTGATGATAATTTTGGTAATGTCATGGAACACTTCTATGATAGCACATGTATGATATCTTGATTCTGTCATAAAATCGTCATGGATGTACATGCATGACAAAAAACGCGACCTACTGTGACAAACACGTATCATCACAGAAGTGTATTTTTTTGTAGTGTCGCCTTGAGAGTTGGAGCAAACTTCGCCGGTGCATCCAACCCCATGATATGATACGCTCTATCACACATAAACCTCCATATATCTTTCTCAAAACAGCCACCATACCTACCTATTATGGCATTTCCATAGCCATTCCGAGATATATTGCCACGCAACTTTCCACCGTTCCGTTCATCATCATGACACGCATAATCATTGTCATATTGCCTTGCATGATAATGTAGTTGACATTGTATTTGTGGCAAAGCCACCATGCATAATTTTTCATACATGTCACTCTTGATTCATTGCCCATCCCGGTACACCGCCGGAGGCATTCATATAGAGTCATATCTTGTTCTAGTTTTGAGTTGTAATACAAGAGTTGTAAATAAATAGAAGTGTGATGATCATCATTATTAGAGCATTGTCCCCAAATAAAAAAAAGAAAGAGAAAGGCCAAAAGAAGAAAAGAAAGGCCACCAAAAAGGGGGGGGGGGGCAATGTTACTATCCTTTTCCACACTTTTGCTTAAAAGTAGCACCATGTTCTTCATACAAAAAGTCTTTTATGTTATCACTTTCATATACTAGAGGGAACTTTTCATTATAGAACTTGTCTTGTATATTCCTACGATGGGCTTCCTCAAAATGCCCTAGGTCTTCGTGAGCAAGCAAGTTGGATGCACACCCACTTAGTTTCTTTTGTTGAGCTTTCATACATTTATAGCTCTAGTGCATCCATTGCATGGCAATCCCTACTCCTCATGTTGACATCAATTGATGGGCATCTCCATAGCCCGTTGATTATCCTCGGCAATATGAGACTTTCTCCTTTTTTGTCTTCTCCACACAACCTCCATCATCATATTCTATTCCACCCATAGTGCTATATCCGTGGCTCACGCTCATGTATTGTGTGAAAGTTGAAATTTTTTGAGATTATTTAAGTACAAAACAATTGCTTGGCTTCTCATCAGGGGTGTGCATGATAAGAGCATTTTTGTGTGACGAGAATGAAGCATAGCCTAACCATATGATTTTGTAGGGATGAACTTTATTTAACCATGTTATTTTGAGAAGACATGATTGCTTTGATTAGTATGCTTGAAGTATTACTATTTCTTATGTCAATATTAACTTTTATTTAGAATCATTTGGATCTGAACATTCATGCCACAATAAAGAAAATTACATTGAGAATTATGCTAGGTAACATTCCACATCAAAAATTCTGTTTTTATCATTTTCCTACTCGAGGACGAGTAATAATTAAGCTTGGGGATGATTGATACGTCTCCAACGTATCTATAATTTTGATTGTTCCATGCTATTATATTACCCGTTTTGGATATTTATGGGTTTACTTTACACTTTATATCATTTTTGGGACTAACCTACTAACCGGAGCCGAACCCGAATTGCCGTTTTTTGCCTATTTCAGTGTTTCGAAGAAAAGGAATATCAAACGGAGTCCAAACAGAATGAAACCTTCGGGAGCGATCTTTTGGAACAAACGTGATCAAGGGAACTTGGAGTGGACATCAAGCAACAGAGGAGGCGGCCACGAGGGTGCCCGGCGTGCCCCCTACAGGTGGGCGCGCCCCCCACCCTCGTGGGCCCCTCAAGCATCCACCGACCTACTTCTTCCTCCTATATATACCCACGTACCCTGAAACCATCGAGGAGCACCACGAAAAACTATTTCCAGCGCCGTAACCTTCTGTATCCACGAGATCCCATCTTGGAGCCTTCGCCGGTGCACCGTCGTAGGGGGAATTGACCACGGAGGGCCTCTACATCATTTCCAAGGCCCTTCCGATGAGTTGTGAGTAGTTTACCACAGACCTTTGGGTCCATGGTTATTAGCTAGATGGCTTCTTCTCTCTCTGTTTGAATCTCAATACAAAGTTCTCCTTGATCTTCTTGGAGATCTATTCGATGTAACTGTTTTTGCGGTGTGTTTGTCAAGATCCAATGAATTGTGGGTTCATGATCAAGTTTATCTATGAGAAATATTTGAATCTCCTCTGAATTCTTTTGTGTGTGATTAAGTTATCTTTGCAAGCCTCTTCCAATTATCAGTTTGGTTTGGCCTACTAGATTGATATTTCTCGCAATGTGAGAAGTGCTTAGCTTTGGGTTCAATCTTGCGGTGTCCTTTCCCAGTGACAGCAGGGGCAGCAAGGCACGTATTGTATTGTTGCCATCGAGGATAAAAAGATAGGGTTTACATCATGTTGCATGAGTTTATCCCTCTACATCACGTCATCTTTCTTAATGCGTTACTCTGTTCTTTATGAACTTAATACTCTAGATGCATGCTGGATAGCGGTCGATGTGTGGAGTAATAGTAGTAGATGCAGGTAGGAGTCGGTCTACTTGTCACGGACATGATGCCTATATACATGATCATGCCTAGATAATCTCATAATTATTCGCTTTTCTATCAATTGCTCGACAGTAATTTGGTCACCCACCGTAATACTTATGCTATCTTGAGAGACGCCACTAGTGAAACCTATGGCCCCCGGGTCTATCTCTTATCATATAAGTTTTCAATCTACTTTTATTTGCATCTTTTACTTTTTTAATCTATATTATAAAAATACCTAAAATATTTATCTTGTCATATTATCTCTATCAGATCTCACTTTCGCAAGTGGCCGTGAAGGCATTGACAACCCCTTTATTGTGTTGGTTGCCAGTTCTTGTTTGTTTGTGTAGGTGCATGGGACTTCTAAGGAGCCTCCTACTGGATTGATACCTTGGTTCTCAAAAACTGGGGAAAATACTTACGCCACTTTGCTGCATCACCCTTTCCTCTTCAAGGAAAACCAACGCAAGCTCAAGATGTAGCAGCCCCTAGCGTAAGGCTGCTGCTTATTTCTCGCTGGCGGGCGTTTGGGTGTGCATCTTTAGTGTTAACCTTGTCGGGTCCATAGGAGGAGAGCAATAGGAGGAGGAGCCACTGAGGGCCACACCCGACACGCCGCCTCCATCAACCACGCCACCCCTAGGGGCATCCCCAGCAAGGGCATCCATCGACGAGCCCCTGCGAGTGGAGGAAGGGATGGCGAGCACAGACGCTGGCTGTCCTACCTCGGCAACGAGTGTTGCCAGGGAGGGAACCACTCCTCCTCATCCCACCATAGGTAAGCCATTCGCACCTTGCCCCGTGCCACCCTTGTCATGTGGTTTTCTCTCTTCTATTAATCTTGGACTTTGTTTTTGGCCCCTACTTATTCTCCTTTTTGACCTCCAGGTCCTCACCAGATGGACCGGGCGGACGCCGACATTGTGATCGGGGAGATCGCCAAGGACGTCGAGGCTAAGGCTGCCAAGGGATCTGCCGAGGAGGACAACAAGGGGCCTGCCGAGGAGGCCGACAAGGCTGCTGCCGAGGAGGCCACCACGGGGCTTGCCGGGGAGGCCGGCAAGGCCGCCACTGGGGAGGCTGCCAAGGGGCCTGTCAGGGAGGAGGTGGACGACAACCAACCTTCTTCCCCCTTAGCCCCTGCCTCGAGCAGGTACTTAAAGGCGGGTGACGATCTGTTCGTCAGCCTCCCAGGGCGGCGAGCACCAGAGCGCCATCCGTTAGGCAGGTGTTCGACGACGAGTCCTCACCGCTGCTGGCTCGAGGTCGTGAAAGAGCCGAGCACCAACAGCAGCAGCAGTAAGGAAGACCGGCTCCTTTAGGCCATAAGTGCCAACTTCCAAAAGATCCAGGCGCTCTACCGCACCCGCCAGGACAAGGTGAACTCCAGGATGGCTGTCGTGGACAAGGCAGAAGCAGACTTCAATGAGCGCATTGCTCAAACACAAGTGTAGTTTGCCGAGGCCCGGGAAGATCTGAAGGCCACCCAAATCCAGCTAGACAAGCTCCAGAGAGAGATCCTTCTAAAGCAAGATGACTTCGACAAGGCGCAAGAAGTGGCGAAAGTGAAGGCCACCAAGGACGAGTCTAACCAGACGCAGCGCCACATCCTTCTCGACGCCCAGGAGCAGGACCTGGTTGCTTGCAAAGTGGCGCTAGCCGCCACGCTTCACGCCAAGGACGAAGAGATCGAGAAGCTCGTCGCACAGCGGACCCAAGAGCTGAAGCGGGAACACAAAGAAGCACTCGACTCTCTGACCATGGACCACGCAAGCAAAGGAGGCCATCGATGGCGCTGAGGCCACAAAGACCGCCAAGGTTGAGCTGGTTGGCAAGGTAGAGAGGCTGGAGGCGCACCTGGCAAAGCTTGGCAAGGAGCTCTCCACGCTCAAGCACGACAGAGAGAAAACTCTCTACAACCCAGCGGATATGCAGACCACCATGTCCGACAAGACCAAGCTTCTCTCTAAGGCCAACGATTCCATTGTTGATCTGAAACTAAAGTTGGATACCCAGGAGAAGATGCTTTCAGAGTCCATGGCCCATGGGCTGACCACCAAGGAGCTCGCAGACGAGAAGCTGCTGCTGCAGAACGCCGCCACTAACCACAACGATCTCGTGGCTGGCACGAAACGTTGGACCAGCCGCCTCGTGGACGATGCTGAGAGGCATGCCATGTTTCAGGTTCTCCCATGAGGTGAACGTGACCGATAGCGCCAGGCTAACTATGTTTTTCGAGGGTGTCCTCGCTGCCCTGGAGCTGCTCTACTCCAACAGGGTGCTTATCTGGCCGAGGAGTCCCTAAAGCTTTGCTGGGGCGCCCTGACCAAGGTGCTCACCAAGGTGGCGTACTGGAATCCCAGCGTTGACTTCACTTAGGTAGTTGATAGCTTGCCGGAGGGCGTCGACCTTCAAGCGCTCGAGGAGCGCATCGAGCCCATCATCGACTGCGTCGGCAGAGTCATGAGGCTGGAGGGCCAGCACCTAGATTAGTTGCTTCATGCCTTTTACTGCTGCAAGTTCGCACCCAAGACAATTTTATCTTAAGTTAAAACTACGACAATCATTGATGTAATATAACTTTTGCTGTGCTTTGAACTAAATGGATGTCATTTCCCTATTTGGTTTCTCCTTGTATGTACTACACCCTGTGTTTAGTTGGATAGGCTTGCCGGCGCATTAACCCTTGCCGTGGGTGCTTCGAAGGACAGATCCTTAGCAGCCTGCTTGGGGGTGTTGCTGCCGGGCAAGCCACCCTGCCGTTCCTGGCGCAACCACTTGAGCTGTTGAGCGGACTCGAAACAGAACAAGGGCGTGGTCAATAGTGGCTGGGTTCCCTTGCATACAAGTTTTCCATACAAAAAACCGAAACCATTCGAGTGGAATAACCTCTCAAAAACTAAATTAGGCAAAGTTTTGGCGTGACTTAGCTTTTTATTGCTGCGCGGATCGCCAGCTTGGCCGCGGAGGCCACCGCCCGCCTGGCTTCTCATTCCTGGGTGGCATGGACGGTCTTGATCCCCTCCACCACCGGCATTTGCCACATCGCTCGTCCGTGCGGGCACGGGTGGAGCGGCTCCGGAAGGGCCAACTGCTGCGATCATCTTCTTCTTCGGAGCCGTCGTGGTGAAGAAACTGTTGCACTAACTAATAGACCAGATTCTCACAACTAATTCCCCCTACCTGGCACGCCAAAGATGTTGGGGAAACGAACACCTATGGAATCACAAGAATCCCTTCTACATTTGGCGGGGGGAGTAGCTGCACGAAGAATAGGTCCAGGAGTCAGCAGAAGGGGATTTTACCCAGGTTCGGGCACAAAGATGCGTGATACCCTAGTCCTGCTTGTCTGTATATATGTGTTCTTGAGCTTTTGATCTAGCTATGGTGCGTGCACAGTCCAAAAAGTCTGAATCCTCTCTCTATACGCCTTGGGCCTCCTTTTATACGTAAAGGGGTTGCCACAGTGGCACACACGAGGTGGAAAGCAAGCTACAGCATATGAGCTTATCACTCGGTACCTAGGACAAACACATTTAATGCATTACCTATGTGCCCTCTTACTTTATCGGGGACGACAACAGAAGCCATCCCATTCGTCGCCGCTCCTCCTTGCTTCGACGCGCATCCAGGCTGACGAGGCATGCAGTGCCATGTTGGCTAACTAGCTGATGTGTTGGCACGATGGTAGAGCCTCCACGAAGATGTGCATGCCGCCACGTAGGTGCCTGCTTAGTTGGCACACTGGTCATCACACTAGAGTGGTGGGGAGGTGGCAACTCCTTGCCAGGCGCGGTGCTAGTCGCAGCCCAGCAATCGTCACCAGCATGGCTTGCTGGGGACCTCACAGTCGTCCCCGGCAAGGATCTTGCCAAGGGTCTTCATCTTTTGGTCCCACGTGGACCCATAGGTTATCAATCTCTATGAATATCTGCATGCTACCATGCATGCGTTCCCAAATCTTGGTCTTAACATTGTCGATGGTGTCAGAACTCTTAGCCTCAATGGTGATGGGCTTGTTGGTGCAGTGCGGGTTGCCCCAACAAGGGTGTTGCCGGGGGAGGTCCAGCTCGCCTTCTGCTCCTTGTTTCTTGACTTGAGTATCTTCCTTCGTAGCCTTCGTGCTTTTATCTTCAGCTACCCTACCAGGCCTGGCCACAGGCCTGGCAACAACTTCTTGTGCACAAGTAAGGGGTAGCAAAGAGCCCGTACTTTTGTACACTAACAGTAACATTTTGGTGTCACTGAAATGAGCGATCGGTCCCACCGGGTTCTCAATGCAAACTCCCTGTTTCCTTTTCGTAACATTTTGGTCTCACCGAAATGAGCGAATCGGTCCCACCGAGTTTACTTGACCAACTCTGTATTTGCGTATTACTGAAATCGGTCCCACCGAGTTCATGTGATCGGTCTCACGGAGATCAAGTTATACCCTAACCCTAGCACATCGGTCCCACCGAGTTGATCATATCGGTCCCACCGAAAAGCCTAACATTCACATTTTGAACTGGATCGGTCTGACCGAGTTTCACCATTCGGTCTGACCGAGTTTGTGAATCTATGTGTACCAGCTAGATTTTGTGTGGAGGCTATATATACCCCTCCACCCACTCTTCATTTGTGGAGAGATCCATCAGAACGTGCATATACTTCGACCATTAATTTGCTGAGAGAGAACCACCTACTCATGTGTTGAGACCAAGACATTCGATTCCAACCACAAGAATCCTTATATCTATACTTCCCCAAGTTGCTTTCCACTCAAATCATCTTTCCACCATAGCTAAATCTGTGAGAGAGAGTTGAGTGTTGGGGAGATTATCATTTGAAGCAGAAGAGCAAGGAGTTCATCATCAATACACCATCTATTACCTTTTGGAGAGTGGTGTCTCCTAGATTTGTTAGGTGTCACTTCGGAGCCTCTGTCAAAATTGTGGAGTTGAACCAAGGAGTTTGTAAGGGTAAGGAGATCGCCTACTTCGTGAAAATCTACCCAAGTGAAGCAAGTCCTTCGTGGGCGATGGCCATGGTGGGACAGACAAGGTTGCTTCTTCGTGGACCCTTCGTGGATGGAGCCCTCCGTGGATTTGCGCAGCCATTACCCTTCGTGGGTTGAAGTCTCCATCAACGTGGATGTACGATAGCACCACCTATCAGAACCATGCCAAAATTCTCCGTGTCAACATTGCATTTGCTCCCTCCAAACTCCTCCTCTTTACCTTCATATGCCAAAAATCAACGTGGATTTACATTCTGCTACTATACTCTTAGAATTGCTTGTGTAGTTTGATTGCTTGACTAGTCTTAAATTGCTAAAATCTACCAAGAATTAAAATTGGGAAAAGGCTAGGTTTTTATTTGGTCAAGTAGTCTAATCACCCCCCCTCTAGACATACTTTCGACCCTACACGTGGTATGAGAGCTTTGGTCTCCATTTGCCATGATTTCCATAGCTTTGTTGATCATAGCCTTTGTTTCACAACCTAGGAGAGTATGGCGCCTAGCGAGGGAAAATACCACCGTAGAGGTACTTCCTTTGATGGTACTAATTTTGCTAGTTGGAAACATAAGATGAAAATGCATATTCTTGGACATAACCCCGCTATTTGGGCTACTATGTGTATTGGTTTGCAAGGTGAATTCTTCGATGGAGAGAACCAAATTGTGAAGCTACCGCGGAGGAATTGAAGATGTTGCAATACAATGCTCAAGCTTGCGATATCCTCTTCAACGGATTGTGCCCCGAAGAATTCAACAAAATCAGCCGTCTTGAGAATGCAAAGGAAATTTGGGATACTTTGATTGATATGCACGAAGGTACCAACTCCGTCAAGGAATCCAAGTTGGATGTGCTTCAAAGTCAACTTGACAAGTTCAAAATGAAGGATGGTGAAGGTGTCGTTGAAATGTACTCTAGGCTTGCTCTCATCACAAATGAGATTGCCGGCTTAGGAAGTGAAGAGATGACTGACAAATTCATCATCAATAAGATCCTAAGAGCTTTGGATGGAAAATATGATACCATGTGCACTTTGATCCAAATGATGCCAAATTACAATGATCTCAAGCCAATCGAATTCATTGTGTCGGGGAAACTGATCCACGAACACCTATGGGACCGGCGGACCGAGCCCCTTTCGGTTCGGCGGGGGGCGGAGATCGCACGAAGAGCGGATCGAGGCGAAGCACACGAGCAGTTACCCAGCTTCGGAGCTCTCCGGAGAGATAATACTCCTACTGCTGCTTGTCTGATTGTATTGAGTTCTTGCTCAGGAGCGCTGAGTGCTACAGTACACTCGAGCTGCTAACGAGACCGAGCGTGAGTGTTTTCTCGTTTTGAGCCACACGAACCCCCCTCTACATTGCGCATGGGCCTCCTTTTATACGCTCAAGGGGTCACCGACAGGTGGCAACATAGACAAGGGCAAAAAAAGGAAAAGAATAGGTGGTTGGTACAGCTACCTGTACAGTGCATCCTACCTAACCCTGACGGCAGGGGACAAAGGCATTAAATGCCCGTCTGTGTCGCCCAAACAGTGCAGAAAAGGACCGTCAGGGACACCATCGCTCGCCACGATGGTAATCTTGTCAGCGTCGCTTGCCACCTCGCACCGCTGGCTGCTCAGCCTCCTGCCACGCGCGCCTGGGAAGGCCCCGGGGCGACACGTTGGTGGATGCGCTGCAGTGCGGGTGCAGAGTGATAACCTGCCGCGGCAAGCGCCTTACCGCGGCCGTTGTCTTGTCGCGTCCGGAAGCTTGTCGCTCACCGGGTCTTGCTGGTACGTGTGGCGCGTCGCGGCAAGTTCCTCGAAATGCCTTGGTTGGCCTTCCCGGCAAGCTCCTCTTACCGGGGCCTTGTCTCATTTGCTTGAATACTTTGTTCTTGAATGGCTCCAAGGGAACCACGGAGGACCTTGGCGGTCGCCCGGCAAGCCTTGCCGCGGGGCGCTGCAACTGCCCGTGCACAAGTTCGGGATACTAGGGTACCCCTACTCTAGTACACCAACAGGAGCCCCCGGGCCTGGGCCACACACGGTGCCGAGCGCTGTTGGGCCAGGCCCAAAACAGGGCACTGGCACACGCGGTCTGGGTTACACCGTATCTTACTCCGTATCCACCGCGCCTTCCCCGAACGGCACGCGTTGAATGCGGCGTCGTGGGAGAGATTGTGGGTGGTTTATTTATTTGGAAGGATGAAACGTCCGCCCCCTCCCTCTTTATAAGCAGGGGAAACAGGGGCAGTTCGCCCACCTCGCCGGTTGCTACTCCATTTTCACAAACCTCCGCCGCTCCCCCCTTCTTCCCGAAGCTGAAAGAGAGCAGCGCTCCGCCCCCCATCGCCACCAGCACCACCAACGCCATCGTTCTCCCCCACCACCTCCGCCATGGCTCCGAAAGCCGACAAGGGGAAGGGCGTGAAATCGGTCGAGGCGCAGCGGCTCGCGGCGCTGCGAAAGGAGCGGGCCATCTTCCCCCCTCAGCTTGACGCAAAGGAGCTGAGGGAGTACTACTACCTCTTCTGGTCGACGGAGACGCGAGCGCATCCGCGCACGAAGGTACTCCCGGCCACCGCTTCGAGACTGGCTCCGAACCGGTATCCCTTCTTCGTGGTGTTCTTCTACTGCGGGCTCTGCCCGCCTTTCTCTGAATTCTCCTGCGACATCATGAACACCCACGGGCTCCGCCTCCTTGACTTCACCCCCAACGCCGTTCTGACCACGGCAGTTTTCGCACATCTGTGCGAAAACTTTGTCGGAGTCCATCCAAATGTAGCCCTTTTTCACCACTTCTTTATGCCTCGGGTTGAGAGAGGAGAGCCCCTTGCCGGCGGGATCGCTTGGATCTCGAGAGTCGGCAAGAAGGAAGCCTATCTGGAGGGAGAGCTCCGCAGCAAGTGGGAGGAATGGAGAGAAGAGTGGTGCTGGATTGTCGAGGAGAACCCGCAGCCATTCACTGCCCTGCGCCAAGCCCCAATAGTACGCGGCAACGATTGGAGCAATGTGGCCCCGGAAGACGACAGGCTGAAGATCGCTGTCACCCGGATCCTACGCCTCAGGCTTGCCGGGCTCACCGTAGGTGCCGTTGGCGCAGATTTCCTTCTCCGCCGCATCGCCCCCCTGCAGGAGAGGGGGAGACCCGCCTAGGAGTTCCAGAACTCGGCGGATATCATGAGGCTGCGCCCGGGCCTCAACTTTAACTTCACTGTCCTGGAGCTGGACGCGATGCTCCTGGAGCTGTTCGAGTGCGATCCTCAGCATCCATTCATGTTGCCGCGGGATGTCGTTCCGCTGTGCAACAATTCTTCGCTTGACCGCATCCATGCAATGATGCCGATGTGCGACTCTCACGGAATCGTTCCAACTTGGCAAGAGCCGGCAGACGCCATCGTGCAGCAGTTCTTCGATGGCTTAGTAGAAGTGCTGGTCCGCGCCGATGAGTAGAAGAGCCTCACCCGCGACACCACCGATGCGGAGATGCAGTGCATCGTCACCAGGCTGGAAGAGGCGGCGGCAGCCGCTACCGCGGGTGAGTTTGGATTCACTGTGGAGCAGCCAGAGGCAGCGGAGGCGGCAAGCCTTGCCGAGCGTGAGGAGTTTGCTGGCGAGGAAGGGCCTGCCGGGCCCGAGGATGAGTTGAGCGAGCCCGGCGAGGGAGATCTTGTCAGGCCCGAACCTTCAGGCAGCTTGCCGCAAACAGAGCCCCCAGCTCCGCCAAGAAGGCGTCTCCGCAAGGCCGGGGACGCAGCGGGGCGGCAGACGGGTCAACAGTCGCCGAGCCGCGCGACACGCTCTACCGCGGCAAGCACTGTTGCCGCGGGAGCACCTCACGCCGCTGCGGCAACCGGAGCTAGGTCTTCCCGGTCCACCGCTACTGCTCCTGCCAAGCGGATAAGGGAGCCTACTCCTCCGCCTCGTCGCACCGGAGGCGAGCCGGACTTCGATCTCTCCGCGCTCAGCTCCGACAAGGAAGAAGAAGAGTAAGATTCCTTGCTGTACTTGTAGTTCTTCAATTCTTGCTGTCTTGTCTTGTGTCTGATTTGCTTCTAAACCTGTTCCTTTTTAGAACTCTGGCCCAGAGAGCGGCGAAGAGAGCCAAGGCCCCGGTGATCGTCATCGAGGACGACCCCTCCACAACGGCAGAGGACATGTTCGAGACCACCTTGTCGGACCCGGCAACCATTCCTCAAAGCAGCCCCTAGCGCAGCCCCCAGCGTAAGTATATTGTTTACTTCTTGCTGTCAGGCGCTCATGGGTGCTCTTCCTTCCTAATATATGATTGCTGGTTTGTGTAGGAGCAGAGCAGCCTCACCAAGAGGGCCCGGAGGCCGCTCCCGAAGTGCCATCTGCTTCGACTACACCGCCAAGGGAGGATTCCCCGGCAAGGGAGCGTTCTCCGGCAAGGGAGAATTCTCCGGCAAGGGGCAGTTCTCCCACAAGGAACAGCGCCAGTGATCCTCCGGTGGTTGAGACCACGACTGCAGATCCTAGCACAGGTAACCCTTTTGCCTGAAAACTTCCCTTGGGTTCTTCTTCTTCTGATTTTCTTTTTGAGTATTTGCTTGACTTTTCTACCCTCTTCGGTCGTCAGATCCACCTGCCACGGAGCCGATGGAAACCGAGGCCGCCGGCGAGGAGAACGTGTGCGGCAACAACGACGACGCCGCCGCCACCGAGGAAGAGGCCGGTGCTGATGATCCCGCCGGCGAAGTGGCCGCCAAGGCTGCCGCCGCAGAAGCTGGCGAGGAATCCGACGATCGCACTGACGGTCCCGAGGCCGCAGGAGCGCCTGGCGCTGCACCAACTGCCGATCCCTCTACCGCTGCCACAGCGCCAGGCTCCGAAGAGCCCTAGCCCGGCGCCTATTTGAAGGCCGGCGATGGCGTCTTCATCAAGCTCCCCTGGGCGTCGAGCTCCAGGGAACCGGTCGAAGGAGAAACTTTTGACGAAGAGGTGCTCGCCTCCGCTGGGCTGACGCTGGTTGACGCGCCAAGCAGCAGCAGCGACGAGCCTTGACAGCCACGAGGAGGAGCTTGCCGCGCGCGAGCAAGCGATTGGCGAGGCTCTCAAGGAAGCAAAGGATGCCGCTGTAGCTGCCGAGGCCGCCAAGAAGGAGATAGAGACGAAGGTAGCGCATCTGGAGGCTGATCTCACGGCGAGCGGCAAGGAGCTTTCCGCTCTCAAGTGTGAGCGCGAGAAGGATGCTACCGCTCATGGTGAACTGCAGGGCCTTCTCGCAGAGAGGAGCAAGGAGCTTAGCGCCTCCAAGGACTCCAATGCGGACCTCGAGTTGAAGCTAGCCACTTTGACTCAGATGCTGGACGGCGCCAGGGAGCGGGAGGTGGCCTTGTCAGAGGAGATCAAGGCCGACGAAGCGCTGCTGGTGAGTGCTGCTGCCTCCCAAAATGCTTTTAGGGAGACAGTGGAGCACTGGACCGAGGGTCTGGTGAATATTGCCGCCGCCATCGACGGGGAGCTGGCGCAGCTGGGGATGGAGGATCTCGGGTACTCCTTCGATGAGCACCTCCAACCCAGCGCCAAGCTCAGCTTGTTCTTCAAAGGCGTGGCGACGGCCCTCCAGCGACTCCGGGAGAAGATCCCAAAGTAGCTGGTTGACGAGTCGCGCAGGATCTGCGCGGGGGTTCTTCAGAAGGTGCTGGTGAAGGTGGCCTTCCGCAACCCAGGCCTCAACCTCACCAACATCCTCAAGTCCCTGCCTCCAGATGCTGATCTGGAAGCACTCAAGGCCCTTGTCGCACCCATTGTGGACAAGGTGAGCGAGATCAAGAGGGTTGAGGGCGATCGCGTAGATTAGGCCGCCCGTCTTTTCTTTTTCTTTGTCGCTGCTGGTCATGTCATGAGAACAATCTGTTAGAGCTGCGACAAGCTATCTTGTAATATAACTCTATCTTGGGTAGAGATTTATTATGTTATTCCCTTTACTTGATTCCTTCCTTCATAGGTTTTTGCCCTACGCTATTAGGGAAATTGTCGGCGCAGGCACCTGAGCCGTGAGCGCTGAGTGCGGGACATCAGCAGCCTGCTGGCGGTGCCGATTCCGACAAGAAACCTTGTCGCAACTACTCGCAGCTCACTTAAGTTGTTGAGCGGACTCGAAACAAAGTAAGGGCGCAACTAGCTACGAGTTGGTTCCTCCGGCACAGGTTTACCATACAAAGTACGGTCGTTCGAGGAAGATAACTTAAAAATTTAAAACTGATTGCTCAAACTTTGGCAACTTAGCTTTTCTGTCGTTTGCTTTCCGGTAAGGCGAAACTTCCTTGAACGATGTCTGGCCCACACCATTATCTTCTCCTTTCCCCCCGGCAAACTTGTGTGCGAGGGAACCTTCCTTTCCTTTGAGAAAGAGAAAGAAGAGAAAATAAAGATATGGAGCCTCACGTCTCGTTATTGCTTACCGGGGGTGGGTGCTGCACAAAGTGTCAGATAATGCATGCAAATGTAAAGTAGAAAGCATGAAATTGACAAGATGTGCGGAGCACATGAGCTTTACTTATGCACGGGATCTACGCCCGGCTTTGTACAAAGGATTACATGCAACATCGGCAATACTTGTACAAAAGGTGGTTGCCGGAACGGGTTCCGGCAACCGCGCCCTATGGGTAAAACTTACGAAGATGCTCGATGTTCCAGGAGTTGCTCACCGGAATGCCATCTTCGGTCTCAAGGCGGACAGCGCCAGGCCTAGTGACTCGTTTCACCCGGTAAGGGCCTTCCCACTTCGGCGTCAACTTGTTGGAATTCTTGGCGGACTGAACGCGCCAAAGAACAAGGCCGCCTTCCTCGAAGCTTCTGGCATTAACTTTGCGGCTATGGTAGCGGCGCAAAGCTTGCTGGTATCGAGCAGCTCGCACAGCAGCCTGAAGACGGTCCTCCTCAAGGAGCAGCGCGTCATCTTGTCGCAGCTGCTCTTGCTCAAGCTCATCATAAGCGAGCACTCGAGGTGATCCGTATACGAGTTTCGTGGGGAGAACTGCCTCTGCTCCATAGACTAGAGCGAAAGGTGTCTGGCCGGTGGCTCGATTTGGCGTCGTCCTGATCGACCAAAGAACCACCGGCAGCTCCTCGATCCAGTTCCTCCCGCACTTGCGCAGCCTCTCGAAAGTTCTGGTCTTGAGCCCGCGTAGCACTTCAGCATTTGCCCTCTCCGCTTGACCGTTGCTTCTTGGATGAGCAATAGAAGCGAAGCAGACCTTGGCGCCAAGATCTTGGACGTACTGCATGAAGGTGCGGCTCGTGAATTGTGTGCCGTTGCCGGTGATGATCCTGTTAGGGATCCCGAAGCGGCAAACAATCGACCTGAAGAACTTGACTGCTGACTGTGCTGTCACCTTCCTCACTGGTTCCACTTCCGGCCACTTTGTGAACTTGTCGATTGCAATGTACAAGTACTCAAAACCCCCGACAGCTCAGGGAACAGGGCCGAGGATGTCGAGCCTCAGACCAAAAATGGCCAGGATAAAGGGATCGTCTGGAGAGCTTGAGCTGGCTGGTATATCTGCTTGGAATGGAACTGGCACACTTCACACTTGGTTACTTGTGCAGTTGCATCCTGGAGGGCTGTCGGCCAAAAGAAACCTTGCCGGAACGCTTTGCCGGCAAGTGCTCTTGCGCCAATGTGGTGACCACATATGCCTCCATGTATCTCTGCCAACAGCTTTTGTCCGTCTTCCCGGTGAATACACTTCAATTTCACGTCGTTGAGTCTTCTTCTGTACAGTGTGTTGTCAACAAACTGGTACATACTTGACTGCCGGGCTACTCTTTCCGCTTCTTCTTGCTCTTCGGGAAGTTCTCCTGTCTGAAAGAAATGGACAATCTGTTGTGCCCATGTTGGAGCTTGCAGCTCGACAACAAGGACTAAAGGCACATCTGCTGCTGCGGGAACATCCGCTTCTACGGCAAGAACTTGCGGCTCAGCCGGAGCTTGATGTTCCCTGGCAAGCTTGCCGGAGCAAAGCTTGCCGGGAGCGTCTGCTTCAACGGAACAAACCCCATGGCTTGCCGGAGCAGACTGCTCCTCAACATCTTTGGTGTTGATCTTGTGGACCTTCTTGGCGGCGGCTTCGGGAAGCTCTGCCGGAAAATAGTCACCAGAAATCAACTTCCTCTTCTTGCTTTGTCCAGTTGATGGTGTTACGGATGGTTGAGTCAGCTGGAGCACAAAGATCCCTGGTTCCACAGGTAACTTAAGTGCGGCGCACTTTGACAGGCCATCAGCAATGTCGTTTTGAGCTCTTGGGACATGCTCCATCTGTAGGCCGTCAAAGTGCTCTTCTAGCTTTCTCACTTCATCAATGTAAGCTTCCATTAACGGACTCTGATAATTCTTGTTCACTTGGCGGATGACAAGCTGTGAGTCACCCCTGACAATGAGCTTCTTGATCCCAAGGTCTGCCGCGATCCTGAGACCGGCAAGCAACCCTTCATACTCTGCAGTATTGTTTGTGGCTTGCTCCTTGGGAAGGTGCATCTGGACTACGTACTTGAGGTGCTCTCCGGTGGGTGCAACTAGTAGCACGCTCGCACCGGCGCCTTGCAGCGAGAAAGCACCATCAAAGTACATCAGCCACTCTTTGCTTGCTTCCTTGACGGGGATGCTCCTCTCTGGAATTTCTTCATCTTGTGTTGGCTTCCACTCCGCTATGAACTCTGCCAGTGGTCTACTTTGGATAGTTGAGGTGCTCTAAAACTTGAGGCCAAAGCTTGATAGTTCCAATACCCACTCGACAATCCTGCCTGTTGCTTCTGGATTTTGCAGTATCCTCTTCAGCGGAAAACGATTGACGACTGTGATCTCATGTGCTTGGAAGTAATGGCGCAGCTTTCTTGAGGCCATGAGGAGGCCGAAAAGCAATTTCTGCACACCAGAGTACCTTGACCAAGCCCCCTGCAGAAGGGAACTGACAAAGTAAACTGGGCGCTGCACCATTCTCTTCTGCATCTTCTCATGCTCCTGCGCAGATCCATCCTTGTCGGGACCAGAGCTTGCCGGCGAAGTCCTCTGCTTGTTGCTGGATGCATCTGCCGGGGTTGCTGGCTCATCATCCGCCTCCCTCTCCTCTACTAACGCAGCACTAACCACTTGATTGGTCGCCGCTATATACAGCAACAACTTCTCTTGTGGTTAAGGTGCGACAAGTGTTGGAGTGGAGGACAGGTATCTCTTTAAGTCCTGCAGCGCAGCCTCCGCTTCCGGAGTCCATTTCATTGGACCCGCCTTTTTCAATATTTTGAAAAATGGCAGGGCGCGCTCAGCAGACCTAGAGATAAACCTGCTGAGAGCAGCTACGCAACCGGCAAGTCTTCGTACATCCTTAACGCGCTTTGGTGCTTCAATCTGCTCAATGGCCTTGATCTTGTCGGGATTGGCTTCAATTCCCCGCTGAGACACGAAGAACCCGAGAAGCTAGCCGGAGGGGACTCCGAACACGCACTTCTCGGGGTTAAGCTTGAGGTTGATCTTGCGCAGACTTGCAAAGGTTTCGTCTAAATCTTGAATCAAAGTCGCCTTGTCCTTGCTCTTGACCACTATGTCATCCATGTAGGCTTTGACATTTCTGTGCATTTGCGGCTCAAAAGCATCATGGACTACCCTTGCAAATGTTGAACCAGCATTCTTTAAACCGAAAGGCATCCGTACAAAACAGTATGTGCCACATGGGGTGATGAATGCGGTCTTCTCCTCATCCTCTTCTGGCATGAAGATCTGATGGTATCCTGAGTATGCATCAAGAAATGAAAGCAAGTCTCACCCGGCCGTGGAGTCAACAATCTGGTCGATGCGCGGCAAGGGAAATGGGTCTTCGGGGCAAGCTTTATTAACATCGGTAAAGTCGATACAAAGCCTCCATTTCCCGTTTGCCTTACGCACGACTACAGGATTGGCCAACCACGTAGAATGAAGCACTCCTCTGACAAGGCCTACTGCTTCCAATTTCTTGATCTCTTCTGCAATGAATTCTTGGTGCTCCACTGCCTGTTTCCTGACTTTCTGCTTGACGGGCCACGCATGAGGACAGAGGGCAAGATGGTGCTCGATTACTTTCCTGGGAACACCGAGGATGTCAGACTGTTGCCATGCAAACACGTCGACATTTGCCCGTAGGAAAGCAACGAGCGCGCTTTCCTATTTAGGGTCGAGAGTGGCACTGATGGTGAAGGTACCACCAGTGCCGTCCTCCTTGGCGGACACCTTCTTGGTCTCTGGTGGAGCTGCCATTGTCTTCTTACACTTGCCGGTGGAGCTCGATGGTGCGTCCTCGACGGTAGCGCAGCACTCCGAAGAGGTGCGCTTGCCGGAGTGGGCATCAGAGCTCTTGCCAGACTTGGTCTTCTTCTTCGCCCCGGGAGCTTCAACGGCAAGTGACTTGCGATCTGTTGCTACTGCTGCTTCCCGGTAGATCTTGTCGGCGCAAATAAGAGCATCCTTCTTGTCGCCAGGGACAGAGATGACACTTATCGGGCCTGGCATCTTCAGTATGTTGTATGCATAGTGAGAGGCTGCCATGAATTTGGCGAGCGCTGGACGGCCGAGTATCCCATTGTAAGGAAATGGAAAATCAGCAACGTCAAAAGTGACCCTCTCAGTCCTGAAGTTCAACTCGCTGCCAAATGTTACCGGCAACGTGATCTTCCCCTTCGGCTTGCTCCTTCCCGGATTGATTCCTTGGAATGTGCCGGTCTCTTCGAGCTCGCTATCAGGGATTTGGAGTTTCTGGAACACCCGACCGCAGTTATGCGATCAGGGTGGTCCTCAATATCAAAGATGATAGGCGTGTTGGACCATTTCAGAGGCTTGCGTGACTCGATGGGTGGTTCTGCCGCATTAACTTCCCGCACCCACTGCTTGAGCTGGCGGTGTGAAGTATGCAGAGAAGCACCACCGTCAACGCACAGGACCTGTGTGGCTTTCTGGAACTCCTACTCGCCGGTCTCGTCATCATCCATATCTTCATCGTCGTCGTCATCTTCATCCTTGTCGCGGCCGTGGGGAGGTCTGTCTCCTTGCCGCTGCTTGGCCTTGCCGCGGCATCCTCCTCGGCCCGGACGTTTCTTGCCAGCTCCTCCAGCACCTTCCTGGGCTTTCTCCTTGTCGCATCGCTTGTATTCAGCTTTTTTCTACTCAACAAGCTGCTCGACCTTCTTGCAGCTCTGGAGGTCATGGCCCTTGGTGCAGTGGATCTTGCATTACTGCTTGTTGGTGCTGTCCTGCTTGCCGGCGATCGCCACAGCTGCGGCAACCTCCTTGCCGGAGCTACCAGCTTCGGCTTTCTTGCCGGACTGCTCAACAACTAGCACATCTTTGCCTTTCTTCTTCTTGTTGTTCCGCCGCCGGTTCTTCCTTGCCGGGGCAGTCTCCTCACTATCAGATCCTCCTGCTCCTGTATTCTCTCCGGGGAGTTTCCTCCCTTCCTCAGCACGTGCACACTTGTCGTCCAGGTCATATAGCTCACTGACGTCTCTGATCTTGCACATCGCCATCTCCTCCCGCATCCTGCGGTTTCGCACGTTCTGATGGAACGCGCTGATTACCGCGGCAGGGTGGACGTCTTGGATGTTGTGCTGTACGCGGCTGAATCTCTGAATGTACTTGCGCAGGGGCTCTCCTTCCTCCTGGGCGAGCAGATGAAGGTCGCTGTCTTGGCCATGAGGCTTGTGGCCGCCCGTAAAGGCGCCGACAAACTGATGGCACAGGTCTGCCCAGGAGGATATGGAGTTGTCCGGCAAGTGCATGAGCCAGGATCTGACATTGGGCTAGAGCACCAGCGGGAAGTAGTTGGCAAGGATCTGGTCGTCCCGTCCCCCGGCAGCTTGCACCGCGATGGTGTAGATGCTGAGGAACTCCGACGGATGCGACTTGCCATCGTACTTCTCTGGTACGTCTGGTTTGAAATTCTTCGTGCTGGGCCACTGGACTTGCCGTAGCTCACGAGTGAACGCAGGGCAACCTACCGCGTACGGCAAGTCGCCTGGTTCCCCTGGCGCATGCATGTCAACAGAGGGTCCAGCGCGCTTGTCGGATTGACGTCGCGCTTCTCTTCGGCGCTTGATGCGAGTAGGAGTGTCTTCTTGCTGTCGTTCGTGAAGAACTTGGCGCAGATCGCGACGAGCTCGCGGATCCGATGATGCGGTGGAGTCGCTGTCGAGGTGGATTCAGCGAGTCGACGATCTTGGCCTTCGGGGTGGAGAATGCATGGTGGTTGCACCCCCACCAGTTTCGTCGCCACCGGCTCGTGCCTGGCGGTCCTGCCGCGGCAGCGATGCACTCGACTGCCGTGGAGTGTCGCCGTTGGCGAAGCCGATGAGACTCTGAATGGTGGCCCTCCATCCGTCGATCTTGTCTTCCGTTGGAGGGTAATCCAAGAGCAGTTGAGCTCGCGCCAAAGCTTCTGCTAGAGTGGTGGGAGGCAGTGGCGAACGATGCGAGGAGCGGGATATGCTCGGACTTCTAACTATGTTAGAAGGAGTAGTATCCCGTCCAGGCGACCGTGCCTCGCTCGTGCCAGCATGTTGGCGTGCATGCTGGTCTTGAGCACCCCGAGATGCACCAGCTCGATCTTGGCTCAACAGACGTATGGTACTGCGAGTACCATGATGCTGTCGGTCCTACGCCTCCTGAGATGGGCGCGGTACATGTATGGACGCCGAGGTCTGTGCAGCCTTGTCCTTGGACCTGGCAGCATCGTGAGCTTCCTCATCGACGTCCGTTCTTCCGCCGGCGTCTACTCCACCACCTGTTTGCTCCGGTGGTGGTGGAAGTGACGTGGACGGAGCAGCTGCCGCCGAAGTTTTCTTCTTCGGTGGCATGTCGATGAAGAAGATGGAGATCTAGCTCGTGTGCACACCGGATCAGGTTCACACAATCTCGACGCCCCCTACCTGGCGCGCCAAAGATGTTGGGGAAACTGATCCACAAACACCTATGGGACCGGCGGACCGAGCCCCTTTCGGTTCAGCGGGGGGCGGAGATCGGACGAAGAGCGGATCGAGGCGAAGCACACGAGCAGTTTACCCAGCTTCGGAGCTCTCCGGAGAGATAATACTCCTACTGCTGCTTGTCTGATTGTATTGAGTTCTTGCTCAGGAGCGCTGAGTGCTACAGTACACTCGAGCTGCTAACGAGACTGAGCGTGAGTGTTTTCTGGTTTCGAGCCCCACGAACCCCCCTCTACGTTGCGCATGGGCCTCCTTTTATATGCTCAAGGGGTCACCGACAGGTGGCAACGTAGACAAGGGAAAAATGGAAAAGAATAGGTGGTTGGTACAGCTACCTGTACAGTGCATCCTACCTAACCCTGACGGCAGGGGACAAAGGCATTAAATGCCCGTCTGTGTCGCCCAAACAGTGCAGAAAAGGACCGTCAGGGACGCCATCGCTTGCCACGATGGTAATCTTGTCAGCGTCGCTTGCCACCTCGCACCGCTGGCTGCTCAGCCTCCTGCCACGCGCGCCTGGGAAGGCCCCGGGGCGACACGTTGGTGGATGCGCTGGAGCGCGGATGCAGAGTGATAACCTGCCATGGCAAGCGCCTTCCTGCGGCCGTTGTCTTGTCGCGTCCGGAAGCTTGTCGCTCACCGGGTCTTGTCGGGACGCGTGGCGCGTCGTGGCAAGTTCCTCGAAATGCCTTGGTTGGCCTTCCCGGCAAGCTCCTCTTATCGGGGCCTTGTCTCCTTGGCTTGAATACTTTGTTCTTGAATGGCTCCAAGGGAACCACGGAGGACCTTGGCGGTCGCCCGGCAAGCCTTGCCGCGGGGCGCTGCAACTGCCCGTGCACAAGTTTGGGATACTAGGGTACCCCTACTCTAGTACACCGACACATTGGAAGAATTGTTGCTCATGAGATGTCATCCAAGGATAAAGAAGAGCTTCACAACAAGTCTAGTGGTGCTTACAAAGCCTCATGTGATGCTCCTACATCATCAACTGAGAAACAAGCGTTCAATAAAGAATTGAGCTTGATGGTGAAGAATTTCAACAAATTCTACAAGAGTAGAAGCAAGGAAAGATGTTCCAAGTCTAGGTCCTACAACGACAAAAGATCTTCTAGTCGTTAGCGAAATTGCTACAATTGTGGAAGACCTGGACACTACTCCAATGAGTGTACGACACCATAAAAAGAAGAGAAGACCCACCTAAAAGGAGAAGAAAAAGGGAAGAATCACCTCCGAGAGAGAGAAGGAGTCGGAGAACCTCTCAAAGAAGAAACAATTCAGAAAGGAAGGAAAAGTCATCAAGGAGCTACACAAAACGACGACATCAAGCTCATGTTGGTGAATGGCTATCCAGTTCCGACTCCGACCACCACCCCGCGAGAAATTATCACTCTGACTCCGAATATACTCAAGATGAAGGTGTTGCTGGTCTAGCACTTGTGTCAACCAACTCCTATGACATATTTGAGTCACCAAATGAAGGAATTGGAAGATGCTTCATGCCTAAAGGCCCAAGGTATCACACCCCGAGTATGTTGATTTCAATAGTGATGAAGATGATTTGCTAGGTGATAATGATTTACTTGTTGACAACTCTAATGATGAATACTATGATGAAAATGTTATTAATCATGCTAATCAAGATGAAACGAATGACAATGATAAGAAGGAGATTGAGCATCTAACTAAAGAACTAAACACTCTTAAGTTAGCTCATGAAACTACTTTGGAAGATAAGTGAGAACTTTTAAAAACTCATGAGAAGCTACACTTCGAGAAGCTCAATGTTGAGCAAGAACAAGAGTTCTTGAAATCCATCAATGATGATCTTTGAAAGAAAAGTTCTTCTTACATTGCCAAGCGTTTACTCTTCTCTATGTACATGCCACAAGTAAAATCTAGCAACAAGAGTAAGAAAGATTCCTCTTCTAGTAGTAATAATAATCATGCTAAATCCAATATTGTTGCTTCTAGTAGTTCTCTTGATTCCACTAATGATTCTCTTAGTTAGGTTACACTTGAGCAAGAAATAGCTTATTGAAGGGAACTATAGAGAAAGGTGTTTACAAGAGCCTTGCCGGAAGTAAACAATTTGAGGAAATTGTACGCAAGCAAGGAAGGCACCAGAAGAATCCAGGTGTTGGTTTTGAACGAAAGTTCAATGCCAATGGAGTTGAGTGGGAAGAAGATTAATACCCCAAGACAAAGTTTGTTCCTCAACAAGAGAAGTATGATCCTACTCTCTTCAAGGGAACACAAGCTCAAGATGAACTTCCACCACAAGCCAACAAGCTAAAAGGAAAGGACAAGCTTCAAGAGGAGATTGATGCATTTGAAGATGCTCCAAAGGCCTTGGTAAAGTGGGTTCCCAAGTCTACATCAAGTTCTACGACATTAAGTACATCTACAACCCCAAGGATTCCCATCAAGAAGATGTGGATCCCGAAGAAGAAGAACTAGAGAGTTCTTGAGGGTGACTCCGCCAACATACCTCATTGATATTAAGTTTTGGCAAGGACAAGTGCAAGCAACTTCCACATCTTGCACCAGTTCAAGGAGTCACAAACCCTCTTGTTGGTAAGACAAGGGACAAGGTAACCTAATTCTTTCATGGACATCATCATGTGTGTGCTTCACTCTATGTCTGTGGATATCCTTGTTTGTTCCTTGTGGGACTAACCCATGTAGGTATTGAAAGTGCAACTCACTCCAATGAATTGCTCCAAATGATCTACATCAACAATGAGCATCCACATCTTCAACATTTACATGAAGTCATCATCGACAAAACCCAAGATTAGTTCATCCCTCTTAGTGTGGATATCACATCTAGGGGGAGCTTTACAATAAGAATTGGCCTAAAGCAACTCTAATGGTGTGAACACAACAATGCTTTATGTAAAAGTGGTAACCCCACTTGTGCTTAAACGATGAATATGACCTATGATCAAATGTTCTCATTTGACTCCTAAGTCAATATACTCATATATGGATGACCTACTCATCTCCAATTGCTTGATAGATGCTAGAGTGATTGTGCATGCTTTGCCACATGTTTTATTTGCCATTTTATCGTGGGAGCATGTTGATTGCATACTTTTCTCATTCAAGGACATCCATTTGTTGCTTTTATTGTCTGGCTCTTCTTATTTCGCCAAATGGATGGACAAGAATGTGTAAGAACTTCCTCTAGCTATCTATGCTTTTCTCGTCTCAAACTCTAGTACTGCTACATCACAAACTTTGATCAAGTCAGATTCGAGCCCTCTAGGTGAGGAGCACTCAGAGTCACTGATTCATCATAGAGTTAAACTTCCAAAACCTCTATGTGCATTTGAGTCTGATTGATTCATCCTTTTCGGTGATACCAAGTTCACTGAGTTGATCTAGGTTTTCACTCTTGATGCAGCCGATTAGAACCATTCGGTCACACCGAGTTGTAGTAACCGCTTGCGATTCTGCATCTTGGTGCCATCGAGCTGTTCCACTTGGTCACACCGACAGGGTCAGGACATATATACCGACGGGTTAAATTTTGGAAATTTCTCCAAAAGCTATTCGCCCACGTGTGTCCTTCTCTGCCGACATAGGTCTCCGGATCATCCTCTTGTTGCCAGCGACCTCCCACCGCTGGTCTCCGCCGCCGTCAACGGAAATCTCTACTGCCATTGCCGTCGTAGCAAGCACATCACCAAGTTATGGTATGAGTTTGACTCTTTGTGCAATATTTTACCTCTGATTCTTAGCACAAAGACAATGCCATGATTCTTACCATGAATAAGATCAATCTATCCATAGAAAACTTCCTTTAGATTAGTTTTGATTCGCAAATTTAGGGTTAGGTTTCTGCCGAACTCATCTCGGACCGACCGAGTTGTAGAAATCGGTCTCACCGATTTGGCTTAGGCCATTGCACTTGTAATTTTCGGTCTGACAGAAACTTGCAAATCAGTGTGACCGAGTTCGACTCTCAGTGAAACCCTAGAAATCTCGGAGTCGCCGAACTGTGTCTCGAACTGACAGATTCCACAAGTTTAGACTCCCAAGTTGCTTTGGTGTCACCGATTTTAACAAATCGATAGCTCCGGAATGCTTTCTGTGGAAAACTAAACCAAGTTTTTTTGACTCATTTGTTTTGCAAAAACTCTGCACTTTGTGATGCTCATCCACTCGATCTCATCTATAACTATTCACAGGGTCAGCTCTTAGTTTGCAGTGACAGAATGTCTGATCAGATTCACAAACAGAATATGTCTAAAGAGCAGATGAATTTGAGTGAGGGAACTAGTCCCTCTAGCAGCTTTGATGAGGGGCGCAGGAGCTGTAACACCCACGATGCGTCTATATCTCCCACGTGTCGAAGCACGACTTAGAGGCATAACCGCATTGTGGTTTTGTCGCAAGAAGGGTCATCTTCACACAATCCCAAGTAATGAACAAGAATGGGATAAAGATTTGGCTTACCATCGCCACTTCACACAATGAACATAAATAATTCATACACCAATCAGAGTACTCACATAGTCCGACTGCGGACGAAGCCAAAAGAAAAGAAGATAACCCAACTACTAGATCCCCGATCGTCCCAACTGGGCTCCACTACTGAACAACATGAAACGAAACATAGCAACGACCAAGGTCTTCGTTGAGCTCCCATCTGAGCTCGGTTGCATCATCTGCATTGGTATCATCGGCACCTGCAACTGTTGTGATAGTATTTGGTGAGTCACGAGGACTCAGCAATCTGAAAACCCGCGAGATCAAGACTATTTAAGCTTATGGGTAGGAAGTGGGTAAAGTGGTGAGGTTGCAACAGCGACTAAGCAAGATATGGTGGCTAACATACGCAAATAAGAGCGAGAAGAGAGCAAACAGAATGGTCGTGAACTAGCAATGATCAAGAAGTGATCCTGAACTCCTACTTACGTCAAACATAACCCAAAACCGTGTTCACTTCCCGGACTCCGCCGAAAAGAGACCATCACGGCTACACACGCAGTTGATGCGTTTTAATTCGTATCTGGTGTCAAGTTATCTACAACCGGACATTAACAAATTCCCATCTTCCTATAACCGCAGGCACGGCTTTCAAAAGTTTATACCCTGCAGGGGTGTCCCAACATAGCCCATCACAAGCTCTCACGGTCAACGAAGGCTATACCTTCTCCCAGGAAGACCATATCAGCCTCGGAATCCCGGTTCGCAAGACATTTCGACAATGGTAAAACAAGACCAGCAAAGCCGCCCGATGTGCCGACAAATCCCGATAGGAGCTGCACATATATCGTTCTCAGGGCACACCGGATGAGACATCCTACGAGTAAAACCAGCCCTCAAGTTTCCCCGAGGTGGCCCCGCAGTCTACTCAGTTTGGACCAACACTCGAAGGAGCACTGGCCCGGGGGGGTTAAAATAAAGATGACCCTTGAGTCTGCTGAACCGAAGGGAAAAAGGCTTAGGTGGCAAATGGTAAAACCAAGGTTGGGCCTTGCTGGAGGAGTTTTATTCAAAGCGAACTGTCAAGGGGGTCCCATAAATCACCCAACCACGTAAGGAACGCAAAATCCGGGTACATAACACCGGTATGAAAGAAACTAGGGCGGCAAGAGTGGAACAAAACACCAGGGATAAGGCCGAGTCTTCCACCCTTTACCAAGTATATAGATGCATTAATAATATAAGAGATATTGTGATATCCCAATCATAATCCTGTCCACCATGGAGAAATCTTCAACTTCACCTGCAACTAACAACGCTATAAGATGGGCTAAGCAAAAGCGGTAACATAGCCAAACAATGGTTTGCTAGGTAGGGTGAAAAAGGTTAAAGGCTGGCATGGCAATTTGGGAGGCATGGTAAACAAGTGATAGGAAGTGCAGCATAGCGATAGAACGGAGCAACTAGCAAGCAAAGATAGAAGTGATATCGAGGGTAATGGTCATCTTGCGTGAAATCCCGCAAGGAAGAAGAACGAGTCCATGAAGATGACAAACGGACGTAGTCGAACGAATCCTCACAACTCCGGAACGAAACCGAAGCTAACGAGAGAAGCAAACCCGGAAAGAAGCAAACAACATGGTAAACACACAAGCATAAACATGTCATGATGCACAAACACGTATGATGCATGTCCGGTTTAATGAGGCATGGTATGGCAATATGCACAAACAACACTACAAGTTAAGTGGAGCTCAATATGCAACGGGTTGCATATTGACGAAATACCACATCGAATTATTTAGTTCTGTCTCGTTTAGGTACTCAACAAAATTAAATGTTATTAAACATGGCAAGAGGTGAAACATAATTGAACTAACCATTTAGGCAAGTTTAAATGAGGCCGGAAACAACAAATAACAATTCCGGAAAATCCCCACATGTCATTTAGCAATTTAAAGCAAACACAATTTTAACCATTTTAATTGTTGTTATCATGATGCGGATGACATATACAAGTTTTATGCAATTTATGAAAACGTTAACAAGAGCATGATACGAGGCATCAGTCGCCATGGCGGAAGGAAAAAGGTGCCACGGTGGTGAAACAGAAATGGTGCCACGGCAACATTCCGGTCCGGGTAACTCATGGAGGTACCGGTGCAAAAGGAAGTGTGACGTGAGCAAGTCATGCAAGATGGTGGGGTGATCCCGGATTCCGGGTTCCCACGGGACGGCGGCATGGCAAACGAGGAACATGCACGGAACAAATGGGCACGGTGCAACCATATCGTACATCTCATACATGCAAGGGCATCTCATCGCGGTCGTCTCGGGTTATACCTTTGAAGCGTGCGTTACGGGCGGAACGAGTTCGATACGATGTAGAGGAAGTAGTCGTTCATGGGACGGTCGTAGTGGAAGTAGTGGTTCACAGACCTCGTGGAAGTAGTCGTTCGCGGCGACGGTAGAGGTACTCGCGATCTTGGCGACGGTAGTGGTACATCTCGTAGTGGAAGTAGTTGTTCATGTGTCGACGGTAGTGGAAGTAGTTGTTCATGATCCGTAGATGTTCGGGGTCCACAGGATCTTCGAGGGTCGACGGTAGTTGTACTCATATTGTCGTGGTACTTGGCGATATCCGAGACGGTCTTGCGTATCCGTTCGTAGAGGTACTTGGTGACGTTTCGATGAAGCTCAAACGAAGCACCTGCAACTAGAGGCAACCAGTGCCCCGGTGCTCTGGACGACGGTCGATACACTTGGTTTTGACGGGCCCATAGCAACGGTAGACGTACATGCATACTTGTTGCATCATTGGTCTTGGCAATATTGAAGAACTGAAAGGACATGGAGGGACGTGCAAGGCTCTGCCTCGGGAGGTTACCGGGGAACGCTCGAGCTACTGGAAGAAGTGGCCGGCGTGACCTTGGCCGCAAAGGTGGTTGCAGCCACAAAAGGTCGTTGGAGAGGAAGCAGGGGCGCGAGGAGGGCTATGGCGGGCACGGGGCAAGGTGGTGGAGGTGGTGGACGCGGGCCGGCTCGATCCGGCCAGATCCGAGGCCAGGGAGGTGACTTGGGGAGGCGGACGAGCTCCAGGACGGGCGCGATGATGGGGTCGTCGGAGTAGCGCATGGGCGACCGGAGGAGGCTCGCGTGGAGGGCAACGCTCGGCAGCGGGGCCAGCAGCAGGGCAACTGCGGGAGGCCGAGGCCGGTGGAGGTGCGGAGGCGGCGTGGCCATGGACGACGGCGAGGAGGGTTGAGGGTGGCGGCGCTCGCTGGTCGGCGCAAGGGGAGGCAAGAAGGTGCGGCGGCAGCCTGGACTCGCCGGCATCAAGGAGGGAGACGTGGGCACGCGGCGCTCCTCTCTCTCTCTCTCCGTGACGGCGCAACAACGGAGGAGGGGATCGAGCGCTGGGCTCTCCCTGGCGATGTGCGTGTGTGAGTGGCAGCGTGAGGGAACGAGAGGGAGAGCGGATCGAGAGATGGGGATCGATCGGCCTAGGGTTAGAGCTGGTGGGGGCGGCTGGGCCTTGGGCCGACTTAGTTGGTCGGGCCTAAGAGGCCTGGCTGGGCTCTCTTCTCCCTCTCTCTTTTATTTACCAAAAGCAGTAAATAGCAAAGAAAGAAAAAGGAGATAAAGAAAGGGTTGGAGAAATAATTTGAGCATGGGGGTAATTTTCCCGGACTCGCAAAAATATGCTCGTTCCAAGAAAATAGGAATGGCCAAGATTGCAAGATTTAAATTCAAACTCATTTGAATTTAATTCAAATGGGTTTGAACTAGGACTTGATAAAAGGAAGGTCCAAAAATGTTTGGATTTTTGGTGGAGCCCCGGAAAATGATGAAAGAAATTATGGACAAGGTTGGAGACCAAGAATTGAGATAACAGCGGCATGGGATATATTGCAAGTGGGTTATGGTTAATTCCAAATAAATGGAATAATTTTATTATAGCTCCCTAATAATATTGAGAGACTTTAATATGTTATAAAGAGAAATCACAAGTGAATTCCCTCGATTTAAATGGATCGAGAAATCCATACAATTTATTTAGACGAGTTTTAAAATTAATGATATGATGGCATGATGACACGATGCAATGCAAGAGATGACATGATGTAATGCAACAAGCAAATAAAACACACGGCGAAACTCGGAATAGCTGGAAGTCTTCTGGAGCGTAGGTCTCGGGGCGTTACAACACTCCACCAATACAAGAGGATATCGTCCCGAGATCTAGGATGGCACCGGAGAGAAACGGAAGAGGAAGAGAAGAGGTAAAACTAAGTTGCTTCTTCGACCAATGAGTGAAACCAAAGAACCTTGAGAGGTTGAAAAGTTGAAAGAAAGAACACAACGGAGTTGAACACAATTGAGAGGAGTGTTGTAGAAAATAGAAACAAGGAACACCATGTGAACCTTGGAGGCTGCAAAGCTATGAATGATGAGTAAAATGGACAAGAAGGAATTGGAACCACTCTGGTTGAAACGAGATAAGAATGAATAAGAATGATATAATTTTGGCAGCACTCTGACTGCAAATGGAAGGAATTGAACATGAACTTGAGAAGATGGGGTGATACTTGATGAAATCAACAACACACTGCCTCCGAAACTATTGAAAGAATGGCACAATGGGTAAGAAGGATTTCAGACAGCACTCAGGTTGAAAAGACAGGCAAAACTTGATAAGATGAAAAAGAACTTGAAGAGATGACACAACACTCCGGTTAAATGGTTAAGCACGAAAAGGACACGATCCTCACAATTCGAGATGATGAGTGAAAAGAGCAACATCACAATGCCTCCGGAAGAAATAATAGAAGATATATCATTGGAATAACAGAATGGAGAAGAAAATGCAAACTTCTGCCACCAATGAGCTTGGAAAGCACCCTTCCAAGAAGGTTACAACGGGGTTGTTGGGAAAACCAACAACGAAATGAATAAGCTTGTAGTGGTCTTATGAAAACATCTCAACACTTGAGGTGAAATTCTGCCACTAACGAAAAACAATTGCTTGCTTGAGATCAACGAAGAGATGAAAAACCTCTTTCACCGAGAAGGATATGGAGAAAGCTTGGATCATTGATAAGCACCAGAATAGCAACATTCCTTAGGGAAGGCTTTAGGTGAAATCTATACGAAGATAACTCCAAGGAAGAGATTGATGGATTTAAAATACCTCATTCTTAACAACATGTGAATCACGAAGCATGAATGGAAATTGTCAAGAATGATATAACACCATCTCAAAAGATAAGGTAGAAAGAATAGCACTTGAAATGCAAGAAGAAGAATACTTGAACTCCCCAAAACAAAACATGTGTTGAGCACCATGTTTATTTTAGAGTGTAGCTTGGCGGATCTTAACTTCGAGAGAAATCTTGAAGAACAATTGAAGGATGAAAGGAATCCTTGATGAACCACCATGTAGAGCCTCCATGAAGAACCCTGGTAATAAAAGGATGATAGAAAGAAAGAGAAGTTGAAAACACAAGGTGAATCCTTGCAATGATTTAGATGGAGCTTCGCGACGATATAACTGAGAAAACTTGGATCTCCGGAAAAGAAAAGATGAACAACAAGAAACCAAGAATTTGTTCCTCTTGAACAATCTCCGAAGGAAGGGATTAATCACTTGGATGAAACAAAAATAAGAATTATGTTATGCGTATCCTTCACCAATTTAAATTGATGACAAGCAACAGATTTGGCATACTACTTATTCTCGTAGAAAGAATTAAGAGAGATATAGCGTAAACTTGAGAATCTATTGATGGAACCACCGGTGGGATTTGGAAACAACGAATGAATTGATATGATAACGAAGGAAGAGAAATCTTGAATGAACCACCGTAAGAATTGAAAATGGGAGTAGCAAAGGCACAATTCACCGAGAAGAATTGGAAAACAAATGAAGATACTTGACAGAATTTAGATACAAGAGAACGAAGAGATCATGAACTGATTAGAGGATATTTGAATGATGCACGGGTAAGATTTGGAGAACAATAGCTACACGCTGAGAATGAAGAATTCTGAGATGATGGCTCCGGAGAATCAAACTGAAAAGACTCCTGAAATGCCCCGGATGGGTGAAAAGAATTCTCATAATTTGAAAGCAATTATGAGAGGATGGCATAACACTAGAACCATGAATCTCTGGAAGAACGGGTAAGGATTTAGAGGAACTCTTCTTCGGTCTTCACATGCTGAGAATGATGACGAGAACCACCAAAATTGTTGAGGCACTTCGGAACAAAGAAGAATAAAAATGATGAATCAACGATGAAAATATTTTGAAGGCAATCTTGGAGAAAGAAATTTGACCGATGATAATTTATTCTTACGTCAAACTTCGAAAAGAATTTGGGAATGACTCCGAGAAAAATTAGAAGAGTCAGGTAAGATCCTGGAAAAGACCTGTGGGTTAGGGCCCACTCAAGAGAAACACCATTGAACGATTGATTGAAAGGGGGGATTGCAACGGTTAAATTAAATGGCTTGAATGAGATAATAATCTCGAAATAGTTTGAACGGATTGATAATGGAGACACAAATCTTCTGAGATATCTTCGGCACTTCCGATATGAATACAGAGAGGTCAACGATTATGAGAGGCACCGGCATGGGATAGCATTTGAACGAGGAAAAGGACATGATCAACACCGAAAGCTTGAGTTAAATCCACCGAAGAAGAAAAGAGATGAAGAATAATGAACTTGAAGCTCGTGAGCATCTTCACGGGGGATCACCGGATAAGAACATTGACGGAAAAGAATGGAGAGACTTCTCACAAATAAAAGGGATACATGATTAAGAAATATGAGTCCTTCAAGAAAAAGGGTGGGAGGGCGGGAAAACAAAGACAACTTGGGACAGACGGAATGGATACCGTTGAGAAAACTTAGAATTGGTCTTGCGGATGTTGAGATGATCGGATCCACTTGAAGAGAAGCACGCCGGTTGGAAAATAATTAACATGACAACCTCAATGATCAAAAGGATTAGTATTCACATAGAAATATGAGAACACCATTTAGGAAAGGTATGGATTCAACATTTGACTTCGAAGCAACTCGAATACCACATATAAAACAAAACAAAGGATTTGGCTTGCAGAATAAGCCGGAACAAACATATGATAGAGATTTCGTCCGAAGTTTTTTGTGGTGGGGCCCACACGGGCTCGAGTGTACAGCACCATCATGCACAAGGCAGTGCACATGACATACGAAGTGTCCCCGAACCAGCATAGCCAAGGTTTCTTTAAGACACAACGAGACCACTGTAAAAACGACCGTGGAAAGGCGGACCACTAGACATCGAACCCCAATCTCATATCATGCATCTATCGAAAAGATATTCTATGTGCTACTTGAATTCCCACCTATAAAACTCCCGAAACTTTCTGGTTATGCAATCTGGTGTTGGGGATACAGGGGAAGCAATATATCTCACCCAAACTAACAATACCTACATCCAAGCTATATCCATCCGTCAACACATAACCAAGAAACCTTGGAAATCGTGTACCTCAACCTTCGAAAAGCATCCGTTATACGAGTTATGGCAATACTCCCGAACTCCCGCCCCAGTATTGGGTGGCGTCGAGGTTATCTCACCAACAACTGCATAAAAGAGATTTTCGATGTCGGCAAAACTCAGGTATTCCAGAACTACAACGATAAAATTATGACGACAACACCTCGGAGCTCAACTCCCCGGGTCAATGCCACATAATAGACAGGAGGCACCAAGAACAATGTTCTCGTCACAAAACCATCGGAATGATTCCAAGATACCCGCGTGATCCTAAAAAAAATTAGTGAAATTTGAGGAGAGGAAAGTCAAAACATCTACGTCAGGAGGCCTCACCAGAGCGACGAAGGGACTGAGGAGTAAAAAGAATCCTACTCTCCTATATATATAATCCTAAGACCCAAAACATTTTTTTCTAGACTCAACAACGCCAGCAATCAATCAAGCAGGGGGCTCCTAAGTCGGGGATGGCTCTGATTACCAACTTGTAACACCCACGATGCGGCTATATCTCCCACGTGTCGAAGCACGACTTAGAGGCATAACCGCATTGTGGTTTTGTCGCAAGAAGGGTCATCTTCACACAATCCCAAGTAATGAACAAGAATGGGATAAAGAGTTGGCTTACAATCGCCACTTCACACAATGAACATAAATAATTCATACATCAATCAGAGTACTCACATAGTCCGACTGCGGACGAAGCCAAAAGAAAAGAAGATAACCCAACTGCTAGATCCCCGATCGTCCCAACTGGGCTCCACTACTGATCAACATGAAACGAAACATAGCAACGACCAAGGTCTTCGTTGAGCTCCCATCTGAGCTCGGTTGCATCATCTGCACTGGTATCATCGGCACCTGCAACTGTTGTGATAGTATCTAGTGAGTCACGAGGACTCAACAATCTCAAAACCCGCGAGATCAAGACTATTTAAGCTTATGGGTATGAGAGCAAACAGAACGGTCATGAACTAGCAATGATCAAGAAGTGATCCTGAACTCCTACTTACGTCAAACATAACCCAAAACCGTGTTCACTTCCCGGACTCCGCCAAAAAGAGACCATCACAGCTACACACGCGGTTGATGCGTTTTAATTCATATCTGGTGTCAAGTTATCTACAACCGGACATTAACAAATTCCCATCTGCCTATAACCGCAGGCACGGCTTTCGAAAGTTTATACCCTACAGGGGTGTCCCAACTTAGCCCACCACAAGCTCTCACAATCAACGAAGGATATACCTTCTCCCAGGAAGACCTGATCAGCCTCGGAATCCCGGTTCGCAAGACATTTCGACAATGGTAAAACAAGACCAGCAAAGCCGCCCGATGTGCTGACAAATCCCGATAGGAGCTGCACATATCTCGTTCTCAGGGCACACCGGATTAGACATCCTACGAGTAAAACCAGCCCTCAAGTTTCCCCGAGGCGGCCCCGCAGTCTACTCAGTTCGGACCAACACTCGAAGGAGCACTGGCCCGGGGGGGGGGTTAAAATAAAGATGACCCTTCTTGCGACAAAACCACAATGCGGTTATGCCTCTAAGTCGTGCTTCGACACGTGGGAGATATAGCCGCATCGTGGGTGTTACAGGATCACTCCAGCAACCTACCAAAGGCAACAATAAGGCAGAGGAAGAAGAAAACCTCGGATTCAGAGGATGAGCATTTTGAAGTTGAGGAGGAGACCTCAAAGAAGAAAGTGCTCAAGAAGGAATATGGTGCTGCTGCTAACACCAAGCCTGGCTTGAATAAGAAAGCTCCAGCCAGAAGAGTGCCAATGTCAAAGGCCAGAGCATCAACACAAGAGATTATGGAATTTACTCTTCAGACCAGAGAAGATGGAGATGGAAAGAAAAGAAAAGAAAGGGTTAGGAAAACTATTGCAAGAGTGATTGGAAATCCATCCATGGTGAGAGATTCTACAGAAGAGGAGGAGGAAGAGCAAGATGCACCACTTGCCAAGTCTCAGAAGCTGATGGGGGATGCCATCAAGTCTAGGGCTGCCCCTTCAAAGTCCAAGACTGCCCCCAAAGCTCTAGCTCAAGCTTCCAAGTCTGCACCAAAGAGAAGCACTAGAAACATTCCTGCTACAGAGAAGAACAAGGCTCCAGTGCCTCAGATTGAAGAAGAAGAAGAGGATGCCCAAGTGCTCAGAAAATTGAAGCCAAAGATACCAGATCATGATGACAATCATCTAGTGCCCCAGTGCCTGAGATTGAAGAAGGAGAAGAAGGAGAAGAAGGAGAGAAAAGATGCAGGTCTCAGACAAGAAGATCCTTATGTTGTGAGGAGAAGAACTGTTGTGGACTATAGGTTTCACACCAAGGAACAATAGGATTTCTATGAGACTGTGCTCCTAGATAAGAAGCCCATTGTGTGTGACATGAAGTGGGTGGACTGGAAATACATTGATTCCAATGAAGACCATTTTCTAGGAGTGCATGAGAGCTTCAGACTCAATGGAGTTGACAAATTTGTGGGTCAGAAATTGACAAAGTAGAATGATGAGTTTATCATGCAGTTCTATTCAACAACTCACTTCTACCCTGATGGGAAGATTGTTTGGATGCCTGAAGGTACTAGGTACCGGTGTTCTGTTGCTGAGTGGGCCAAGCTCATTAGTGTCCCTAAAGAAGCTTAGAAAGACATTGATCTCTATGCCGAGCACAAGAAAGATCACAAGTCCATCGCTAACATGTACAAGGATATACCTGACAAAGCCTTGGAGACACATAAGCTAGGCTTAGTTTACTATCTCATGTCAGGATTGGGCACCATGAACACCATTTTGAGGCACACCTTGTCCCCAAATCAAGAGATCACAGGATGATCAGAGGCCACTCCATCAACTTACTTCAGCTATTTGATTTGCCCCAGAAGTTCAAAGTGATGAGTTTGATTGTTGAGACCATCAAGAGAACATCCGCTGACCAGAAAAGATCATGTGGGTATGCTCCACACATCCAGATGCTGATTAACTCCAAGATGAGCAAAGGTGTGTATTTGTTGGACAAAGAGCACCTTCCATTGAGGCCTGACTTTGAGGACAACACGGTTGTCATGAATGCTGAAGATCTCACATCAGTAGAGGCTCAAGAGAAGAGGCAGAAAGCAAAAGCTGAGAGGGCAACCAAGATGCCAAGTGCTGAATAAGCTTCATAGGTTTTTCTCAAGTCAAAGAAAGATCAACTTGGATATATTAAAACAAAGTTCTATGATCTTGACTTGAAGGTGATAGAAATACAAACAGTAGTTGAGCAGCTCCAAGAGGAGGCTGATGCGAGGAAAGGGAAAACAACAACAAAAGTGTTTAAGAGAGTGCCTAGGGCACAGTGATCTGCAGCAGTGCCAGTGACAGACACAAGAGCTACTCCATGAGCACCTGTAGCCACAACTTTAGTTGCCCCTCCGTTGGAAACTCCACCATCTCCATCAACTTCAACAGATGCATTCATCCTTGGTTCCTCTCAATGCCACCTCCTAAAGATCAAGCTTAGAGAGCCGCATAGCACTATGCATTTTCAAGCTTTTTGGTAACTTGTTGCCAAATGGGTAGAAAGTGTATAGATCATAGGTTGAGAGAGAGAGAGAGAGCTTTGCTTCTTTTGCTATTTATTTGCTTGCTTGCCTGCTTGGCTGATACTTGTTGATTATGTGTGTGAGATACTTGTATGGTCATGTGTTTGACCATATCATACTTAATGCTTGTGCTTGGATGGTGATATTCTCTATCTCTTATGTATGATCAATCACTTTGCCTTGGTGATGAGTGCATGTTCCTTTTTCTATCATTTTGAGTGCTCCACCAAGATGTATGTGACATGGAAGAGTAAGCCATGATCCTAATTGTTGGTGCATTTGCATTCAAAAGCAAAACTTAAATAATGCACAAATTTAGTGGGGGTTGTTGCTTATCACATACTTCTCAAAGCGATGATGTATTTCATTCTTATTATCATTTGTGGAAACTTTGATCTATATGTTGTCACCAATTACCAAAAAGGGGGAGATTGAAAGTGCAACTAATCCCTTGGTAGTTTTGATAATTCTTAACAACATATAGCTTAGTTAACTAATACTCAAGATGATCATTTCAGCAAGTTGAATGATTGGCATGGCATGGACTAGAGATATGGACCCCTCAAAATGCTAAGGACACATATTGGCAACAAGCTCAAGACTCTACATTTTCATTTTAGTGATCCAAGATCACATTGAGTCCATAGGAAAGCAAATACTATTAAAAGGGGATGAGGTGTTGCCTAATGGCTTACTTGCTCCAAATGCTTAGTGATACGCTCCAAAACCCTCAGCCACTTTCTCATTTCCACATATGTCCTAAACCTAAAAGTCAAACTCGGCCCCACCGATTTGATCTATCTGGCGCCGCCGAGTTCATTTGACATAGCCACTGCCACAAATCCTAATTAGTTCGGTTTCACCGATAGGGATCTCGGTCTCACCGAGATGGGATTACAAACTCCCTGTTTCCCATCGTAACATTTTTTTTCTCACAAAAATGACCGATCGGTCCCACCTAGTTCGCAATGCAAACTCCCTGTTTCCTTTTCATAACTTTTTGGTCTCACTGAAATGAGCGAATAGGTCCCCTCGAGTTTGCCTGACAAATTTTCTGTTTGCCTATTACTGAAATCTGTCCCACTGACTTCATGTGATCGGTCTCACCAAGATCAAGTTATGCCCTAACCCTAGCACATCAGCCTCATTGAGTTGACCATATCGGTCCCACTGAAAAGCCTAACATTCACATTTGAACTCGATCGGTCTGACCGAGTTTCACCATCTGGTCTCACCGAGTTTGGGAATCTTTGTGTAATGATTAGATTTTGTGTGGAGGCTATATATACTCCTCCACCCACTCTTCATTTGTGGAGAGATCCATCATAACGTGCATATACTTCCACCATTCATTTTCTGAAAGAGAACCACCTACTCTGTTGAGACCAAGACATTCCATTCCAACCACAAGAATCTTGATCTATCGCCTTCCCCAAGTTGCTTTCCACTCAAATCATCTTTCCACAATAGCTAATCATATGAGAGAGAGTTGAGTGTTGGGTAGACTATCATTTGAAGCACAAGAGCAAGGAGTTTATCATCAACACACAATCGCCTACTTCGTGATTGGTTAGGTGTCACTTGGGAGCCTCCGTTAAAATTGTGGAGTTGAACCAAGGAGTTTGTAAGGGCAAGGAGATCGCCTACTTCATGAAGATCTACCCAAGTGAGGCAAGTCCTTCGTGGGAGACGACCATGGTTGGATAAACAAGGTTGCTTCTTCGTGGACCCTTCGTGGGTGGAGCCATCTGTGGACTCGCGCAGCCGTTACCCTTCATGGGCTCAAATCTCCATCAATGTGGATGTACGATAGCACTACCTATCGGAACCATGCCAAAAATCTTCGTGTCAACATTGCGTTTGCTCCCTCCAAACTCCTCCCCTTTACCTTCATATGCAATGATTTACATTCGCTGCTATACTCGTAGGTTGATTGCTTGACTAGTGCTAAATTGCTGAAATCTGCCAAGAATTAAAATTGGGAAAAGGCTAGGTTTTTATTTGGTCAAGTAGTCTAATCACCCCCCCTTCTAGACATACTTTTGGTCCTACAGCAAGTCGTGGATGACATGAAAGTTCCCCCGATCTTGTGGGTAAAGTGTACAACCTCTGCTGAGTGTCAAACTATTCGAATAGCCGTGTGCACGGTCAAGGATAGTTGGTTGGTACTGCTTAGACTGCGTCCATATGTTTCTCACAAACAACACGGGTTGAGTATATTGTTGATGTGATTCATGAGGAAGTCATGATGAGCTTGAGCATGAGTTGTTTATAACTCTTTCTCGATGTTGATATCTATAACCTCCCTATACTAGTTGCAGACGCATTCATGTCCTTGATAAATGTTGATCATACCTGCATGAGAAAAACTAGTTTTCTTTAAAAATGCCAATTTAGCAATAGATACTTGCATAATTATTCTGTTATCACTCTTGGGTTGCTTGCGAGTCGATTCAAAGTATTCGTTGGCTTGCCACTTGTTATTTTATTGGCCAGGCATGAAAGAACAAGATATAATGTAGAGTACCATGGTGACGAACATGCGAGCTAGGATGCTTTCCCAGTCAGAATGCTTGTGGGGTTAAGCCAGATGGCATGGGTCCAAGTTGTTGATGAAGTTTTCCGCTGCGATGATATACTTAAGACTTGACCATAATGGTCATAATTTTGTAAGACAATATGTATAGATGTAAGTCTCTTGTTATTCATCTTCTATGTGTTCAGTGAGCATTGATCTCTGGGATCACTGTACACGTGCATTTGGTGATCACGACTTATGAGTCGGTGTACCCACAGAGCTGGTATCAGAGCCATCCTGGCTGTAGGAAGCCTTAGCTAGCATGGTCGTTAGTTAGGGTAAAACTATTTCCAAAATGATCCCTAATTTTCATAAACTATCTGTACTTCTCTTCCCTTCTGATTTTTTTTTGAAAACAAAAGATATATTTTCCTTATTGATCTCTTCCACCTCAATTTTTTTGTAATGGTCGCTAGTACCCTTATGCCCCTAACCACTGGATTCCTTGAAATCCTCGTGGATAGCCTACAAGGAAGACACCTTGCCAAACATTCACCCACATATTCTGAACACAAGTTTGGCGACACCATGACAAGACACAAGACACCTTCTCAAGGATTGAGGAAATAAAGAATCAGAAGATGGTGACACCCTCGGTGCTGCGATAAGATGATGCAACCTTATTCTGTAACGATCAGGGAATAGGTTATGCAAGATCATGATATACATCGCTTATGGAGTAACACTGTCGCTACCGTTGTTGTATCAGCAACCACCGGTGGGTGAGAACCTCACCATTTGGTCCGCCTCACGATAGTGAGCAGGAAAACAGTTCTCTTCATCCCCTGCTCTTGGTGTTGATGTTGTCATCAACGAAACTGACAGTTTGGACCTCTACTATTCCTTGTTAATGTCATTGCAAAAAGGATTGCTTACATAGAACCCTTGGTGCTTTAGGAGGCAAAACGGATCGTCCTGATTAAGAAGACAACAGAAGACCAAGTCAATGCCAACTAGGAGGAACCACCTTCACCCCATCAGCTCATCAGGCGAGATGATTCTTTAGGCTCCACTCGGATCGTTTCATCGAACAACTACGAGAGACATAGCGACACTTGAGGAAAATCCAGAATACTGCACGAGGCATGGAACAAAGCATGACTACTGAGTCTGAGAACCCCTAGGGTAGGATGAGTCGTGTAACCCCTATGCGCAGTCGAGTCCATATGATGGTCCGAATAGAACCATGATTATGTGTTTCTTGTTTTTATTTGTTTGTGTTTTGATATCAATCGCCCTTTTTGCCCTAGGAAACAAGTACGCGACTATATCACCTTCCTTATCTTAATGCTTGTGTTTTGCTCTATTGGCAATTGTTTGTTTGCACCTGCGCTATGGAACCTAGGCATCCCCCATATATGTTACTTTGCCTCTCATCTCTCTCATCAACTGAAGACCAGCAAGACAAGATGCACCAAGGATTCCACCTCGGCAACCAACTGGCACTGATGACTTTTGCTACAGCCTCCTTGACAAAGTGCAACCTCGTAGAGTTGTGTTTACCCTCAAGACTCGAAACCGATCCCTAGATCCTTTGATACTTCACAAGATACCCCAATTCTAATCCTTAACAATTAGGCTTAACCTACAGAATTGCAAGAGAACTAGTTAAGCCTCTGTAGCCTTGCTCAGCACCGGGCTCATTATGGAAATATTGGATGTAGTGAGCGAGCACATTGTCATCCTAATATAGCACAAGAACTGACGATGCCATAAGGAAGACCAATTAGAGGATATACGAATAGATGACCAATGACTTGATGAGTTTATATCAGTGACCTTGAGGAATTATCTGAGACTCTTTGGTGGATTACGAGACTTTGATGATGGTGGATGAACTCGGTGGATCTGGTTTATAGAGTAGCATAATTTACTTTTCGCTTGAGTAAATTGGATTTAGTAGAATGATTATGATAACAAGCTGGAATTCTTGGAGGTATAAGGATTTGACTTAGCGAGGGGATATTGAGAGGAGATAGTTGACATTACGATATTGATTTGGGGGAAACCTGTAGGAATTCTTGTTGGAGATGAGATTTGGGATTTAAATAGGTGATCCTAGTGGAGTATAGATGCTGAGTAAGTCTACATGGTTCAGAGTAAACTGGATTTAGACTAATGATCTCGATCTTGATACCATGTTTCTCGGTGGACAATAAACTAGGAGATTGGATAAATTGTCAGAGTTGATTTAGGGATCTATATAAGCTTGGCATAGGAGTTTATCAGATCACGATAATGGCAATTGGTGGACTGACTATAGTAAGGATAGCACTTTCAAGTATTTGGGGATTATAGGACATTATAAGATCATGTGAAACACCATAGACATTGGATTTGTAGAATTAATGGATTATGTAGTGATTAATGGAAGTTAATGGGCTGTTGGAGTTGATTCATAGGAAGGAAACAAGATCTTTGAGTGGCATACAATGTGTTTCCTTAGGATAGAAAAGCACTAGCTTGGACCTTGGAAGAATAGGCTGAACCCTTGGATTGTGGTGTTTAATTCAAGCTTAGCAGCTTGTATGTTCTACGCATGGATTTTGCATAGATATGAGTCTGAGGATAGTTGACATGTATGATTTTGTTAGACCTCCCCTCGGGGAGTCATGAGGATATGAATAGCATGAGTGGTGATTTGAGTTGACCTATATGGGATGATTCTTTTGGTATTATGATGTGATTTGTTTGGAAGACTAGATAGAACAATTGGCATCTTAGAAAGTGTGCTCAAGGATAGATGATAAACATTCACTCGCACTCTAGAATCCTGGAAACCCTTAAGACCTACCAAGCCACAACATGGTTGGATCATGACCATGGGCCTTGGCTCCAGGTCAAGAAGATCTTGGACAACACTCAACCGTGACCACCATCAATGCCCCAACCCACTTTATGTACGCCGTGGGCCAGTCTTCACAGAGTACTCGAGTAAGCTAGTTGTCGTCATTATTTGGGGACCTACTTGTCTACCCGAAGATAGAAGAGGAGCCGTTCAGCTAGTTAGGGAACATTTGAAGACCGCCATGTCAAGGAGGATAACTACACCAGACGCCGTCGTCAGGAAGCAAACTTCCGCGTCGAAGACCATGTGTATAGACAAGCCAGTCCTCTTAAAGGAAGCACATATTTCCATGTCAGAGGGAATCTCACACCAAGACTTCTCGACCCCCTCCAAGATCACCGCAAGACAAAGAGTAGACGACACCAGCTGGAGCTACCACCTGAGTTACCCACTGTGCACAAGTTTCTCCACATGACACAACTCCCGAAGTTTTTCCAACTTCCTAACTAGCCTGATCTCTACAAGGATATCAATCACCGAGCCATCGACCTCCAGACTGATCTAACCTACTGCACGAAACCTATTAGCAACCTGGATCAAGTAGAACGCTATACGCAAAGCCACACCATCAAGTACTTCAACGTTCAATGGAGCACCACACAGAAGCATAAGTAGTATGAGGTCGTGAAGACTACCCCATATATAAGTTTCTGTGTTCCTTTCCGCGCCTAGTTTGGGAATCTCGGGGACGAGATTCTTGTAAGGGGGGTAGGTTTGTCACACCCTGATTTTCATGCCACAACACTTAAGCTAATAAGTCGTGATAAAATGTGGTTTGACCAAACAATTCAGTGTCTTAGTCTTTGCTTTGATTGGCATGAAAAATCTTTAAAAAATTATATTTCACTCGAATTAGATATAGGACTCCTAGAAACCACAAACTTTTTATTTTAAAAGTTGTTTTACTATTTTATTTAAAGGTTTTTTTCTTTTGGCCAGAAATAGCCTTTAATAGGTTAAAATTATTTTAATGTTTCAACAATATTTGAGAAAATTTAGGGGAACTCAGTGGACATATATTTTCCATATATATGAGTTTCAACACATGGTCATGTTAAAAATATTGGGCAAAACCCTCCAAAACCATTTCTGCACTTTCAAGTATTTGAAATATTTCTGTAAGAAATATTGTCAAATAAATCCAGGACAATTTTAGCAAGTCACATATGCCTAATGTGATGATCTTGAAAAGTTTCATCCCAATAAAAATAATTTTGGTTCACAAAAGTGCCCAAAAACCACTCCTGACCAGATCCAAATTTGAGCAACTCTACATTGCCAATTGTTTCCTTTTGATCTATATTTTTGTGGAAATGCTCAAATATCCAAATGATGACACTAAACCAAGTTGTGCATCAAGTAGAAAATATTTGTATGACTAAATCTTGGAAAATCCAATTGTATTGATTCCTAGGGTTCGCCAAAGTTACATTGGCAACTTTCTTTGAATGAGCTCAAACTTCGTGGTACACCTTATTTCTATATGTCATTTAATCCTGTTAAATCTCAAGTCAAGTGGAATCCATTTACTTTGCCAATTTGCATCAAACACCTTCTACCATATTTTTTTGGTGACCAATGTTTGAAGCCACTAATTAATTCCCCTTAACCTCAAATTTTTACCAGAGGTGTGCCTGGTCATAACCTACCTCCAGTAACTCCATCTCTTCCATAGCTCAATTATTTGGGGGTAAAACCCATTTCTTTCTCTCTCTATTCACACATTGCAACACCACCTATCTATCTCCCATTTCTATATAAGCACCCCACCTAGCTCCTGACCACTGCTATTGTCATTACTATTATCCCCACCTAGCTCCTGACCACTTCTATAATACTACTGTACTAGTGAAGACTTTGCTGCAGACCATTTCTATATAAGCACCCCACCTAGCTCCTGACCACTTCTATAATACTACTGTACTAGTGAAGACTTTGCTGCAGATATTTAATCTCCAGGTGTGGTTGAATTGACAACTCAACTGCTAATACTTAGAAATATTCTTTGGCTCCCCTTGTGTCGAATCTATAAATTTGGGTTGAATACTCTACCCTCGAAAACGGTTGCGATCCCTTATACTTGTGCGTTACCAAGACCTTCTCCACTGTTGCCAGGGAGCATAGCTATATTTGTTGAGTCAATTGGGATTTATATCTATTTATCACTATGAAGAATATGAAAGATACCTGAATCAAGATTTTCCCCTCTAAAACAAGGGGAGGTAAGAAACTGCCATCTAGCTTTGTACTTGATTCACCTTCTGTTTTGAATAGACATGCAATACCACCACCTGCTATTAATTCTGATATGTCGCAAGTTATTAATGATGCTACTTTTGCTACGAATGATGCTTATGATGATGCTAGTACCTTGCTTGATGATAATGTGCTTGTCGGTGTCAAAACCGGCGGATCTCAGGTAGGGGGTCCCGAACTGTGCGTCTAGGCGGATGGTAACAGGACAAGGGACACGATGTTTTTACCCAGGTTCACGCCCTCTCGATGGAGGTAAAACCCTACTCCTGCTTGATTAATATTGATGATATGGGTAGTACAAGTGTAGATCTACCACGAGATCAGAGAGGCTAAACCCTAGAAGCTAGCCTATGGTATGATTGTTGTTCGTCCTACGGACTAACCCTCCGGTTTATATAGGCAACAAAGAAGGTTAGGGTTACACAGAGTCGGTTACAATGGTAGGAGATCAACATATCCGTACCGCCAAGCTTGCCTTCCACGCCAAGGAAAGTCCCATCCGGACACGGGAGAAGTCTTCAATCTTGTATCTTCATAGTCCAGGAGTCCGTCCAACGGTGATAGTTCGGCTATCCGGACACCCCCTAATCCAGGACTCCCTCAGTAGCCCCTGAACCCGGCTTCAATGACGATGAGTCCGGCGCGCATATTGTCTTTGGCATTGCAAGGCGGGTTCCTCCTCCAAATACTTCATAGAAGATTTTGAACACAAGGATAGTGTCCGGCTCTGCAAAATAAGTTCCACATACCACCGTAGAGAGAATAATATTCACACAAATTCAATCTGCTGACGTATTTCGTGGCGTGACATCACACCGCGGCCAAGCCTTTATTCAAATCATTTTATTGTCCCACCTCAGCGCGTTTAGCGAGGCGGTTTCCTTGGCATGTATTGTCAAAGCAGAGATCGTGTCCCCTTATTTTGGGATTCTCATCAATACGGGCGTGGGTAACCCAACCGCGCCATTGATTATGGCGCTTGGGAGATAAGCGAGTTTTACCAGGCTGGTGGGGACGCATTGCTTCGTCCTCCCATATAAGGGGATAAGGATCCACTCTTTCCATTTACGCCTTCTTCCTCCTTTGCTTATCCACCTCCGTGCACTCGAGCTCCAATGCTCAAGCCCGCGCTCCCCACCTCAACCTTCTCCAGTCATGTCCGGAGCGGGAGGCAGGTGGATGGCCTCCTCCGTCACAGAGGGGCACATCAAAAAGTTGAGGAAGGTCGGATATTTGTCCAGCGACATCGCGCACCGGCTCCCAGATGAGGGGCAGCTCATCCCCAACCCTAGGCCCCATGAGAGGGTGGTGTTCCTCACCCACTTCCTCCGCGGACTAGGTTTTCCACTTCACCCATTTGTCCGGGGGCTCATGTTCTACTACGGCCTGGATTTCCACGATCTGGCCCCGAATTTCATCCTCAACATCTCGGCGTTTATCGTCGTGTGCGAGGCCTTCCTCCGCATCCATCCCCACTTCGGCTTATGGCTGAAGACCTTCAATGTCAAGCCGAAGGTAGTGGGCGGCCGCCAAGCGGAGTGCGGAGGCACCATGGTGGGCAAAATGCCCAATGTCACATGGCTCGAGGGCTCTTTGTGTTAACCATCAAGGGGTGGCAATCGGGGTGGTTCTACATCACCGAGCAGCGTGACCCTGAATGGGCAACGGCCCCCAAATTCCGATCTGGCATCCCAACACGGCTCACCTCTTGGAAAGAGACGGGCCTGTCGTGGGGTAATTCGGAAGAGGTGACCGGACTCCAAACCTGCGTCCAAAACCTGATGGACAAGAAGGTTAAACTCGTCACCGTAGTCCAGGTCATGCTCTTCCGTCACATCCTCCCATGTCAACAATGGGCCTTCAACCTGTGGGAATTCCACCCGGCCCAGCACCAAACTTTGTCCAGGCTTTTTGACACAACGCAAGAAGATGCCTGGAAGGTGCTATTCAAGGACTCCGAGGTTCACCCTCCCACTACCGAGGATCGTGGATTCTGCGCGAAGCGCCAAGCCAGCGCGGTAAGTTCATTCTGCTCATCACAGGATATTTGTTTCTCATAGTTTGACTCTATGCGGGATCTAAGCTCCCGTTCCCTTGACAGGACTGGCAGAAGAAGTTCGGACAGATCGACTGTCCGGCTCCTTTGCCAGAAAACCCAGCGGGTGCCCAATTGACAGGGCTGCTGGTTCCGGCACCTCACGTGGTGCCGGAGAAGAAGGCCAAGAAGAAGACCACGGGAACTCGAAAGAGTTCCCGGCGCCAGGTGTTATCGGACTCATCGTCCGATGACTCTGAGGCGGGCTCCTCCCGTGAAGACGAGAAGGAGGAAAAAGTGGCCTCGCCCCTAGCGGGGGGAGAGAAGAAAAGGAAGGCTGCCCCAACTGGGGATGCCGGAGGGTCCAAGAAGGGAAGGACCCTTCCTCCGGACTTTTTCACCAGCGCCGATGACGGCGAAGAGGAGTGGCCACCGAGGGATAAGCCCCTGGCGACATTGTAAGTGTCCGGATACCAGAATAACTCATGGCATTTCGTTGGTCATATAGGGTCTCCTAACACCGAATACAACCCTGTAGCCCGCCCAAGTACAGGCTCGACACTTCAACGAGTGGCTCCCTGGCTCCGTCGGACGTGAATAGTACTTCACTTCCGGCCGCCTCCTCTCCTCATGCTGCGGACGACGCCGAGGTGGGGTCCCAAAAGGGGCCCAGCCAGGAGGAGGACGTCTCGGAGGCACCGCAAGGCAACCTCCCGGACTCCAGGCATAAGGGGGATCAAACCCAAAAGGGCTCTAAGTCGGGCCCTGGGCCGGAGTCCACACTAGAACCTTCAGTGGTTCTGGAGCCGGCAGGCGACCCCTTCGTAACAAGGGCGGGACTGTGACACCGGTGACCTCCGTCCAACCGGAGGCACCGGGTAATTTGCTGGAGGCGCTTAACGGCGCCTCCATCGACTAGGGGCACCGCACTGTTATGAGTTTGGTGATCCAAAAAGTTCAGTCCGCCAAGAGCGGGCTGACCGAAGCTTGTGCCAGCCTTCTAACAGGATTTCAGGTATGTATTTAAGATATGTAAAAATATTACCGCATAGACAGTAGCCCCTGATGCTCAGTTTGGTGTTCGGAAAGAAAAGCCGAAGTGAGGATCTAAAAAGATGTACGCAGGAGTCTAACCTAGGTATGTCAATATGGGGAATGCAGGCTGCGCTGCTGACCTCTGCCGCACTGACTGTGGAGGTCGATGCATTGAAGCAGAGCCTCGAGCGGTCCGAGAACGAGCTCGGCCTTGCCAAAAACCAGCTCGAGGACAAGGAAGGTAAGTAATACCTTACGGAAGTATATAAAAGATGTGGTTGCAAAAAATAGCAGGAATAACGTGAGAATTGCAGGGGCCACGAACGACGTGGCGACCCTGAAGGATGCGGTGTCCAAGGCCGAAAGCAATGCGTCCACGGAGTGCACCGAGTGAGAGGAGCAGGAGGCGCGGGTGGCGGAGGTGCGGCAAGAGCTCCAGGCTCTCGTGGAAAAACACGAGAGTTTGGAGCGTGACTCAAAGACTCGAGAGTCAGAGCTTGCCTCGGCTCTTGAGAGCACCAAAGCCGCTAAGGCCGAAGCCCAGAAAGCCCTCCAGGAGATTGTGGCAATGAAGTAGATAGCGGCGGGTAAGGCATTCTTCATGCAAAGCAAGCACGTGAAAGTGAATTACTTGTTACTTACCCGAATCCGGAGCTCTCCAGGAGCATCCGCAGATCTGCCCCGCAGTGTGTCCGACGCTGCTGCATTCTACCGGGACGAGGAGGGGAGCTCGACGGAGAAGGTGTTTTGGTCTCAGTATGCTGAGGCCAGACACCCGGTGCCCTTGAGCGACCAGCTGAAGCAGCTAGTCGAGCTCCATAAGGTGGCCGAACAGTCCATGAAGGGCCTCATAGTTTGGTTGTGGGCTAAGGAAGCCATTCCTGGGAGCTACTTCGGGCTGGTGAGGCGCCTAGTGGATGCCTGTCCATGGATTGAAGTCATCAAGCGCTCCGTCTGTATCGAAGGTGCCCGTAGGGCCCTTGCCCGTGCTAAAGTGCACTAGGGCAAGATGGGTGCTGAGAAGCTTGTGACGGACGCTCCACCGCCGGACAAGGAGTATTGCACACCCGAGATGTATTATGCGGGCGTCCTGAAGGGTGCCCGCCTTATAGCGGGTGAATGCTCCAAAGATGTAATTTTTGAGTAAACTCGCATTTGTTATCCTGTATGCTTGAAAACTAGTTCATATGCGCTAAGCAATGCTTGTGAATTTAAAATATTACCTTCTGTGCGGCCGTTTATTAATTTTGAGAGATGGCGAGTCGTCGGCTTCTGCCCCCGTGCCGCAACTGCTGGGGTGTTCGGGATAAACTTGAGAGCTCTTTTACCCATTCTTGGGTCCTTTGAGGGAGGCGCTCAGCGCAACGAACAAGGCAACCAGACTATAATGCTTGAACACTCTCACTTAGCCGTAGAATTATATAATTTTAAATTTCGGCAAATCCCCTAGTATTCGGAAGACTGAATTCAGGGTGCTATCCACACCTGGGCCGGACAAATCCGGCTCCTCGCTCTAAGCGGCATAAGTCTTAAGGGACTCGAAAAACCTCTCGAACAGCGACCGCCTCTCGCCCTATCATGACAGTCAGCTTTAGCTTTCTCCACTCAGGTGCTCAATCCAGCTCAACCGGGGCACAATCGCAGTGGTTCTCCCAGCGCTACCTTAGCCTATATAACGGAAACGTAAGGTACCAAAACATGGGAGCCGGGCAAACCCAACTATTGACCCAAGACATGATTCAGAGCCGATGCATATAATGCTATAAGTTCGGGGTGCCGCACTTGTTAAAGTGTTTGGACTTATCACACCATATTTTGGGGTACTTAAACCCCTGGGGTATTTGGCCGTACCAAAGCGCACGGATGCAATATGTCATAAGTGAACATATATAGATAAGAAAAAGGAATGCAATAATAGGCAAAAGTTGTGCATTGTTCATTAAAAAGGCTGCGGTAAAAGCAGAATGATACAAATAGTGCAATAAGCAATGGACGGGACTATTTGACATGTCCCCCTCCAGGAGCGAGTTGCGGAATGATATGTAAAACAAGTATACTGCTCGTTATAGAGACCACCTGGACATTCGACGTAGCTTTCTACTTCCCTGGCTGTTGCATCGTATGCTCGGCGATTCTACTACCGGGCAGGGCTTCTTGATAAAGGAGTCCTGAAAGTAAGAAAAAGAATTACACAATCAGTAGCCCCTGGTGCGGTGGAGCCGCATTCTGGGCCTGCCATGGTCGTGCCCCTCCCCCTATACCCATGGTATTTCCAGAGCGTAATTATGTATGCGTAGTACTAGTTTCGCAATGTCGCGAGGGCTGGGGTTGGGGCCGTATTGCTACACGTGCTCGGAACGTGCCGGGCGGTCCTGTTGTAGGTTACTCCAGGCGCGCTTGGCAATGTCCAGACGTTTAATAGCCGGACTCGAGAATTGCCTTCAGAGGCTGCTTTGTACCTCTGCCGCGAGAGCCGCCGTGTGCTCCTCCGTTCGAAGAGAGCGTTCGGTGTTTCCGTTGACCGTAATGATTCCTCGAGGGCCTGGCATCTTGAGCTTGTGATATTGTAGTGCGGCACCGCATTGAACTTTGCAAATGCGGTTCGTCTAAGCAGTGCATGATAGCCGCTGCGGAACGGGACTATGTCAAAGATTAACTCCTCGCTTCGGAAGTTATCCAGAGATCCGAACACCACTTCAAGTGTAACTGAGCCCGTATAGTTGGCCTCTACACCCGGTATGACGCCTTTAAAGGTCGTCTTTGTGGGTTTAATCCTTGAGGGGTCTATGCCCATTTTGCACACTGTATCCTGATAAAGCAGGTTCAAGCTGCTGCCACCGTCCATCAGGACTCTAGTGAGGTGAAATCCGTCAATGATTGGGTCTAGAACTAATGCGGTGAATCCGTCGTGACGGATGCTAGTGGGGTGGTCCCTTCGATCAAAAGTGATTGGGTAAGAGGACCACGGGTTGAACTTTGGGGCGACTGGCTCCATCGCATATACATCCCTTAATGCACGCTTCCGCTCCATTTTGGGTATGTGGGTTGCGTATATCATGTTCACCGTCCGCACTTGTAGGGGGAAGCCCTTTTATCCTCTATTGTTCGGCGGTCGGGGCTCCTCCTCGTTGTTTCTATGCAGCCCCTTGTCATTGTTTTCGGCATGTAACTTGCCTGCCTGCTTGAACACCCAACAATCCCAGTTAGTGTGGTTGGCTGGTTTTTCGGGGGTGCTGTGTATCTGGCATGAGCGATCGAGTATTCGGTCCAAATTGGACGGGCCCAAGTATTTCTTTTGAATGGCTTTTTCCTCTGACCGGGTTTAGAGCCTCTGAATCCGGCATTGACTCCCGTATCTTTAGTATTATTGCCGTTAATGCGACGCTTGTGCTTGTTGCGACGCGACCTGCCATTGCTGTCCTTGTTATCCGAATTACCAGGGCTCTTGGTCATGTTGTTGCTACGAGCTAGCCAGCTGTCATCTCCCACGCAAAAGCAGGTCATGAGTGTTGTGAGGGCTGCCACGGATTTCAGCTTTTCCTGTCCTAGGTGCCAGGCGAGCCACTCGTCGCGGATGTTATGTTCGAAGGCTGCAAGGGCCTCTACATCCGGACAGTCGACGATTTGATTTTTCTTAGTTAGGAACCGTGTCCAGAATTGTCTGGCAGATTCCTCTGGCTGCTGAATTATGTGGCTTAGGTCATCGGCATCTGGTGGTCACACATAGGTGCCCTGGAAATTGTTGAGGAATGCGGCTTCCAGGTCTTCCCAACAACCAATTGACTCCGCTGGCAAGCTGTTAAGCCAATGCCGAGCTGGTCCTTTAAGCTTGAGTGGGAGGTATTTGATGGCATGTAGATCATCACCACGAGCCATGTGGATATGAAGGAGATAGTCATCGATCCAGACCGCAGGATCTGTTGTGCCATCGTATGATTCAATGTTTATGGGTTTGAAACCCTCAGGGATCTGATGATCCATCACTTCGTCTATGAAGCATAGTGGGTGTGCGGCACCTCTGTATTAGGCTATATCACGACGTAGCTCAAATGGGTTTTGTCTGCTGTGTTCGGCCCGGCCGGATTTGCTGTATCCGGCATGACGGTTGTCGTCATGTGTAGTGAGGCGCCCATGCGATCCGTAGATCGACCTTGTCTGCCTTGCCTTGTCGTCCAATATATCTCGCAGGTCTGGCGCACTTCCCCGTGCCTTGGTATTTTTTGAGCGCGGCGGGGGTGCGGTTTGAGTGGAGGGCCGAGAGGCCTCTCTGTCGCGGCCACAAGGTGGCCGGTCTGCCGCATCCTGCACTGGTGATGTAGGTTTGAGTGCTTCCTCCTCTAATCGAGGAAGCAACCTGCGTTTTGGGTAGCTCTTGGAGGGGCGTTCGAGTTCATACTCTTCCGCCGCAAGGACTTCAGTCCATCTGTTAGTTAGCAAATCTTGATCAGCTCTAAGTTGTTGCTGCTTTTTCTTGAGGCTGCTTGCGGTGGCCATAAGCCTGTGTTTGAAATGCTCCTGTTCGACGGGATCCTCAGGCACGACAAATTCGTCGTCGTCGAGGCTTGCCTCGTCTTCGGAGGGAGGCATGTAATTATCGTCCTCTACCTCTCTGTCTGCCGCTCTCTCATGAGGGCTGGCTTCTCCATCTTCCTGTGCTGAATCTTGCTGGAGGGGGTTGTCCTCGGCACTTTCTGGGGTGTTATTGTCTCCCGTGCCGGAATCACCGTTTTTGCTGTGGCGGGACTTAGAGCGGCGCCCCTGACGCTGGCGCTTAGGTTGTTTCTTGGTGGGGTCATCCTCCGTTGTTCCATCGCCATTCCCATCTTTTGGGGTGTCCACCATGTAAATGTCGTATGACGAGGTGGCCTTCCAGTGCCCTGTAGGCGCTGGTTCTTGGTCGTCTCCTGCATCATCGATAGTGGCTACGAAGTGGGTGGTGGGTGGGCTTTGAATTTCTTCGTCGTCCACATCCCAACCTTCCTGACCATAGTCCGGCCAGGGCTCTCCTGATAAAGAGAGAGACTTTAGTGAGTTCAGGATGTCGCCAAAGGGCGAGTGCTGAAAAATGTCCGTGGCGGTGAACTATATGACTGGCGCCCAATCGGGTTCGATTGGCAGGGGCGCGGAAGGGCTGGAGTCTAGAGAGGAGTCTGGTACCTTGGAGTTATGAGCCTTGCAAAGGACAGGGATAGTATTCGGCTCCATCACCGTAGAGATAGCAGCCCCCGAGGCGGTGTCCAGCCACCCGTCCTCGGTCCGCGCAGTTGGCTCCGAGCTAAGGGTCGGAGCGGACACTTGTGCGGCCTCCAGGGCACTGCCCAGCGCCAGAGCTAGATCGTGCCCATCGTGACAGTGCGGCGCGCTTGGCTATGGCTCGAACCCGTCGAAGATCAAGTCTCCGCGGACGTCAGCCGTATAGTTCAAACTTCCAAATCTAACCTGATGGCCAGGGCGTAGCTTTTAATCTGCTCCAGACAGCCAAGCGAATTGGCCCGCAGTGCAAAGCCGCCGAATACGAAGATCTGTCCGTGGAGAAAAGTCTCACCCTAGACCGCATCGTTGTTGATGATCGGAGGAGCCATCGGGCCTAAGGATGACGACATAGAGGAACTCTCAATGAAAGCACCAATGTCGGTGTCAAAACCGGCGGATCTCGGGTAGGGGGTCCCGAACTGTGCGTCTAGGCCGATGGTAACAGGAGACAAGGGACACGACCTTTTTACCCAGGTTCGGGCCCTCTCGATGAAGGTAAAACCCTACTCCTGCTTGATTAATGTTGATTATATGGGTAGTACAAGAGTAGATCTACCACGAGATCAGAGAGGCTAAACCCTAGAAGCTAGCCTATGGTATGATTGTTGTTCGTCCTATGGACTAAAACCCTCTGGTTTATATAGGCACCGAAGAGGGTTAGGGTTACACAGAGTCGGTTACAATGGTAGGAGATCTACATATCCGTATCGCCAAGCTTGCCTTCCACGCCAAGGAAAGTCCCATCCGGACACGGGACGAAGTCTTCAATCTTGTATCTTCATAGTCCAGGAGTCCGGCCAACAGTGATAGTTCGGCTATCCAGACACCCCCTAATCTAGGACTCCCTCAGTGCCAGTTGGTGAATTTCTTGCAGAACAATTTCCTAGAGCTAAAGATATTGAGAATGTTGAAGCTAATGAAATTACTGAAACAGATGAAGTCTTTGAAACTAAAAACTATGAAACACCTATTGGACATAGCTGTCCTAGATCTTAATCTCCTAAGATACCTGAGGATTATGTTAAAGATGTAGATGTGGCTAGAGACTTTCTTGCTTGCAAGGATAGAGATTATCTTAAGGAATTATTATGCAAGTTAAAAGAAAAATCCATGAATGCTAAAGGAAATATGATTTCACGTTTGCTACTTCAGCTATCTTTGTTACTAATAAGGATTATGAACTCTCTGTGGACCCAAAGTTAATTACTTTGGTTGAATCTGATCCTTTCCACGGCTATGAAACTGATACTGTTGTGGCACATCTTACTAAATTAAATGATATAGCCACACTATTTGCTCATGATGATAAAATTTGCTACTACTATATTCTTAAGTTATTTCTGTTCTCATTAAAAGGTGATGCTAAGATATGATACAATACTCTTGATCCTGGTTGTGTGTGTAGTCCCCGGGACATGATTTATTACTTCTATGAAAAAACATTCCTACTCATAACAAACAAGCTGCCTTACAGGAAATATTTAACTTTATGCAAATTTAAGAAAAGAGTCTCCCACAAGCTTGGGGAAGGCTTCTCCAATTACTTAATTCTTTGCCGGATCATCCTCTTAAGAAAAATGAAACAATTGATATCTTCTATAATGGACTAACCGATGCTTCTAGGGACTTCCTAGATAGTTGTGCTGGTTGTGTTTTCAGGGAACGGACCATTGAACAAGCGGAGGAGCTATTGAATAATATATTGAAGAAATATGATGATTGGACACTTCCTGAACCACCACCTAAACCCACTCCAATGAAGAGTGGTATCTTATTTCTCAGTCCTAAAGATATGCAAGAGGCAAAGAAATGTATGAAGGAAAAAGGTATTGAAGCTGAAGATGTGAATACCTCCTATTAAAGAAATATTATCACCGTGTAAGCATGATCACCTATGAGGCAGGGCTGCCCCTTTATGGTTCGGCAATGGGACTTGCACAATGAGCAGAAAGAACAGGGGATGGCGAGGCAATGGACAACTCTCTTTTACCCAGATTCGGGCCACTTTGCAGAGTAAAACCCAACTCCTGCTATGGTGGATTGATCTGGAGGAACCGACAACACAATGTTCTATAGCCCGACAAGGGTGCCTAGGGGAGCAGTGTGTGTGCAAGCGTGGGGGATCTAAAATTCTAACCCCTTGCTACGTTGCCTCGGGCCTCCCTTTATAGATTAAGCGGCGACCATAGTGGCAAAACAGTCATTTTAGTGTGATTCGATAGCTAACAGTGCTATCGTACCTAACTCTAGCAGTTAGGACAAAGTGCATTAAATATACTACTAGGTGTCATGCTGAGGCTGAAGCCAGGTAAGCCTATCGCGCCGCATATCCATCTTCTCCTTATTAGCATGACACGCCTCCTGGGCGGGTGTCAATAAAGCTAATCTCGTCCTTACCATGTTGCCACGTGCTTGAATAGATCCACCTAGTTGCTTGATAGCTTGACACCGCACTGACTAATGACTTGGGTACGATGAGGTGGAATGGTGGCGTCTTGGTGAAGGACTGCCGGCAAGGAGCCCTGCGGGTTCTAGTCTTGGTGGGCCCAGAAATATTACCGGGGCAAACTAGTCTGATTCCTCAGGTGCGTCCTTGACCTGGCCAGGCTCTCCTACTCGGCAAGGGAGGCCTCCTAGAGGCGATCTTTTGTCAACTAGCACTTCTTAATGCTCTGCTTGATCTCACGAAGAGCGGTTTCTCTGGCTTATCTTTGTGTCATGCACTGGTACTGGATGTATGATCGCCATCATGCCTGTGCATGAGTTTGGGTAGCAAACATGCATGTTTGGTGCACTGACAGGAGCCCCGGGGCCAGGTCCATATGTGTCACCGGGCACTGTTGGGGTAGGCCCAAACAATCCACAGGCCCGCAACCTAACCTTGTCGCGGTGTAGTCCATTTTTGTTTAGATCTTCTTTGCTTGTTTGTTAACCTAGAATTGAGTTATCCTCCAGGATTCCCACGAGACGTGCCACAGCCAAACAGTGTGGGTTCACCCATGTAGTAGGCCAGAGGACGCCCACATATGTGGAGGTTAATTAGGGTGCCCACGCGTGAACCGGGGGTAACCGCAATATCACCTTACCCACTACGCCTGTCATTTCTGCCACGCGTGCTACATGAATTGCGCAGGGTTGGTGGTGGGTGCACAAGTCATTGGAACGTGTGCATTGGTAGAAGGCGTAGTACCCTGGATTGGCGCATAGGGGCAGCCAACAAATCTAGATGCCGTGAGTGGCGCAGGTAGGCCGAATTGGAGGAGTGGGCGGTTGCCCCAGGGTAGTGGAGAGCCAACCTCCTGACCTACTCTGATATAAATGGGAGCGCGAGGGGGATGGAGAGGCTCATCCATGCACCTTCTCCTCTTTCTTCTTGTTTTGTTCTCCACCATTATGAGGGGAAGGGGACGTGCTCGGGCTCCTACAACGGGAACGAGGGCTTCCTCTCGTCACCGTGCTCCTGCCCTCGTTGTGGATCTAGGGGCAGAGTCCAGTGCGCAAGGTGAAGCCATGGTGCATGGTCGGGGTCAGCGAGGCACTCAGGGCCGAGGTGGATGCGGTGGTGCTCCGGCCGTGCCTCTCCCAGCTACTCCCGCTCCAATGCAAGTCTATGTGGGAGACATGGTGCTAAAATTCATCGTCAAGCTGCAGGAGCCCCCGGCAGCCGCCCGGGGCTTCCTCGCCCCATTGCAAGGGTAATGGAGGTCGATCAGCCGCACGGGGTGAGGCTGCACATGAGGGGTTGCTGCAATGGAAACATGCGGGTGGGCGTTGAGTTCCCTGCACCTCATGTCATGCATGCTTCTCCGGCATGGCTGGAAGACTTTTGCTCGCACTCATAGCCTCGCGGAGAGGCTCATCCTCCATTTTAAACTAATCGAGGCCGATCTACTCTCCATCAAGGTCTTCGGGCGCTCGGATGCTCGCTTAAGCGATGTGTGGAGAGATCGAGCAATGGGTAAAGCTCCTCCTCGAGCGACAGCGATGAGGAGGACACTGACCAAGAAGACGGTGATGACGAGCCTTCGGTCGTCAAGCACGAAGACGACGACTCGTACTCCGGCTGAGCGTAGGAAACATCATCACCGTCAGGTAGGTGCCGGCGGCACCACCTTCAACACCTAGACCCCGACAGAGCGATATGCCGGGGGTGCTTGGCCATGTCATCACCGCTTCCTCCAGCTGGACCCCAACAGGCTTCCTTGTGGACTTTGGCTTCATCTTCCCTACCGTTGTCCCTGTCGAGCCGCGTCCCTATGGTCCTGGCGGGGGTGACCAGGGCACCGCCTAGCAGCTCTCCCCATCCCTAGCCTCTTCTTCCTTGTTGGGGAGGTGCCCTCCCGATCTTGTCAGGCTGTGTCCCGCGGGCCCTGACAGGGTCGGGCTGGGCTTCTGCTCAGGCGCTCCTTCTGTCCTCTTTCCTTCTCGATACAACTCCTAGGAGGAGAGGTACAAGAAAGGCATTACAAGGGAATTATCATTTTTCAAATCAAAAAATGTAGGCAATTGCCAAGTTTTAGTTTAAATCATGTAATCCTCTATCCAAGTTTGTACTTCGTATGATCTGTATTTGTTTATCTATGTATCAATGGAACAAATTCTTGCCGGGTACTTGTGCATGTATCAGAACATTCTAAGGAATGATCCTTTAATAATTCCAAGTAAAAAAAACTTCCAGGCAAGGCATCCTGTCATCCCACATTATAGCTGCTACTCAACTTCATTTAATGGGTTCAAAACGGGTTAGGAGCGCAGATGAAGGCTGGCCCCTTGTTAGCTTCCCCAAAGGCAACTGCAACCAACCTGATCGAGTAGAGTCGAACCAAAAGATGAGAGCATAGATGATGGAGGCAACAAAGTTGCCCTACGTACAAGTTTTTCATATGCGAATACAACTTGGAGTGTTGGAATGAACTTATCTTTGTTTGTTTTTCCTCTTATCGTTCCTGTTAAGGGCAAGTTGTCGGGGACCAATGCGGGCTCATTCTCATCCTTCTTCCCGGGGAGTTCACCTGCAATGGAATCCTTCTGTTATCACCAAAAAGTAGGATGGGGGAGAAATAACTGCATACGTCCCTTCATAATGAATGAGTCATCTTATCTTAGGATTATTGTAATTACAATAGGGCAATACTTAAGAAAACATGCATGCAAGTTTTCTTACAGTGCTTCATTTTACTATCTGTGCACAGGGTCTGCGGCTGGCTTTGTACAAAGGGATACAAGTCCTAGGGACTAGGCTTGTACAAAACAGGTTGTCTGGGCAAGGCCCGACTGTTGGGGATATAACTATTTGTGTAACCCGCCCAGGAGGGGCCGGGTTACGCAAAGAAGATTCACCAGAGAGAAGCCCAAGACCAAGCATGAAGATTGTCACATCCCTGGCTTCTGGCATTGCACTAGGCTAACTTCATGTGTGCATCATGTTTAAACTTTGAAAGAAACTTAAAATGGGGATGTCCAAACCCTAGTACCAAATGGAATTCAAATAGGTTCAACCTAAACATATTTTCAGTGAATCCAAATGGCTTTCAAAAATGTTCATCATTTCTGGAAAATGCTAGAACCATAACCAGAGGTGTTGCACAATTTTTTGTGACATATTTGGTCACTGAATTAAATCATATGTACTTTGCATTTGGGCATTTAAATGCTAGTAAATATTTTAAATGCTCAAATAATTCTGGAAATAAGTGCGGGCTGTTAGAATTAATCTAAACAGAGCCTATGATTATTTTCAGGATTTTTGAAGGTGTCTAACTATTTTTAATAAAGCCACAAACTTACAGAAAAATAGAAAACAGAATATAAGAGAGAGAGAGAGACTCACCTGGGCACTTGCCTGGCGCCCACCAAGCCCACCCGGGCCTCTCCTGTGCTGGCCCGGCCCACCTGGCCTGGTGCCAGTCATCCCGAACCTCTGCCAGTAGGCAGAGGAGGGACAATGCACGGCGCGCGCGCGGGCGCCACGCCACCGGGCTGCCTGCCTGCGTTGCCTGGCCACCGCGACGCCTCGCGTCTTCTCCTCGGCGCCGCCTCGACCCCCTGGAAACCACTCTTCCCTCCTCTACCCTCTCCCACGTCCTCTTCCGCAACGGCCGACGCGCCCATAAGCCGCCGCCGCCGTAGTGGATGCCATCGCCTCTCCCTCGCCCCCTGGAGCTGCCCACGAGCTCCGCCTAGTCCCTGTCCTCCTCCTCACCGAGCCGCCCGACGCCGGACGCCCTGCATCACCCTTTGCCCGGCCATCTTCGCTGCCTCTGCCCGGAGATCGCCGTCGTCAACGCGCCGTCGCAGAAGGTTCCCTGAGCCCGCCGAGCTTCTCTCCCGACCCCTTGTGAGCTCCTGCGCCTTCCCCCTCTCTCCCCGCAGTCTAACTCGCCCTCTAGCGCTAGCGCTGCCGTGCCCGAAGCTCACTGCCGCCCAGCCATGTCGCCGCCGTGGACACCGTCACCTAGAGCCGCAACCGAGCGCGCCACCGTGCTCAGCACGTTCCCAGGAGTCAACCGCGACCACCTGTGGCTCCTGCCACTCCCTGAAACACCGATTTGCTCGACGTCCGAGCTCCGGCCGCCATGCTTGCCATCGCTGCCGTCGTTACGGTCCACTCCGGCGCGAGCTGATGGCTCGGTTGGATGCGGACGAGCACCAGCTTCTCGCCAAGCCAAACCGCCGCTCGTTTCTTCGCCTGTTCTGCGTTTCCGAACCGCGCCACCGTCTCGGTCCTCGCCGGCGTCATGTCGCCGATGGGTTTGACCCATTTAACCATGTGGGCCCCGTCCCTGGTCACACCTAGATTAGGAGTTAATCTAATGTTAATTTAGTTAGTTAAACTAATGACACTGACACGCGGGACCCACGCGTCAGGTTTGACCTGGACCCAACCTGTTGACCTGCTAACGTCACACTGACGTCAGGCTGACGCAGTAAATCATTTTCTGGATTAAAAATAACTCAGTAATTCCAGAAAATGTCTAAAACTTCTAAAATTCTTAGAAATTCAACTGTAACTCCAAATCAAATAATTTATATATGAAAAATGATCAGAAAAATCCAATCTATTCATCTGCACCCTTTTGATGCATGATAGAACAACTTATCACTACTGTTTAGGACAATGAAATGAATGGCATTTAAATAATCACATGTGGAGTTGGAATTTGAACCCTTGGTTCAAACCAACTTCATTTAATCTGGTTTATAGTTGCATTAGCCCAACACACTCATTTTGCCATGTCATGATCATGCATCATATTGTGCATTGCATTGATTGTGTTCCCTTCTGTGTTGCCGGTATTTGTCCCCTCTCGATAGACGTGATACCGACGATGAGATCAATGACACCGATGAAGAACTATTTCTATCTTCAGAAGTGCCAGGCAAGCAAAACCCCCTTGTTCCTTCTGATACAATCCTACTCTCTCGCTCCTCCTCTCTTTTACTGCATTAGGACAACAACAATTCATCTGTTACTTGCTGCGGTAGATGAACCCCTTTATCCTCTGCATGACTTGTCATTGCCACAGTAATTAGATGAAACCCACTAGCATGAGTAGGAGTTGTTTGAGCCCTGATGTGCCTACTCATTCATGCTTGTTTGTCATGCCTGCTACTTCTTAGAGTTGAGTCAGGTCTGATTCATCGGGAATGAATTGGAGGTGTGTAAACATGTCCTACTATGTGTGAGCTAAGTGTGTGAACACGATTTGGTAAAGGTAGCGGTGAGAGGCCATGTAGGAGTACATGGTGGGTTGTCTCATTGAAACCGTCCTCAGGAACTGAGTTCTGCGTTTGTGATCCATGAACAGTTACTACCACACATTGGGTTCCGGTAACTCGACCCTCTCGACTTATTAATCAACATGATCTCTGTCCAGGAGTTGCAACTAGTTTCTGGTGTTTGTAGGTAGTGTTATTAGTCTACCAAGTGGCACCCGGTACAGGTGGGCTTGGGACAGACTAGGCACCGTGGCACGGTGTACCAAGCGTAGATCCACCCGTCGAGGTGGGCTTGGGAACCCTGCACCCATCGTTTGGGGCCGTGAGCGACACCCCGGCCGGATCTCCTTGCGGATGGAACCCGAATAGGCGATAAACCTGGACGAGAGACTTGTGTGGTTAGTCAGGTCATGGCCGACACCCTCGCTGGGCTTCCGCTTGAAGGTTGCCAAGTACATGTCGTGTAAACGGTGATAAGTGGTGAGAGCGTGTGTGAAGAAGTACACCCCTGCAGGGTTAACATTATCTACTCGAATAGCCGTGTCCGCGGTAAAGGACTTCTGGGTTGCCTATACATTTCATAGACAAGTGAAAGTGGATACTCTAAAATACGCAAAATAAGTGCTAGTGCTATGGATGGCGTTCTCGTAGGGAGACGGGAGCGGATCCATAGTGGTGTATTGATATGGTGAATATGTGGACTCGTGTGCGCCACCTCAAAAGAGTTACTTGCAATCGTAGTTCAGGATAGCCACCGAGTCAAAGCTTGCTTGCTGCAGTTAAACCCCACCATCCCCTTTGTTGATAATGATGCATGTGTAGTTAGTTCTGATGTAAGTCTTGCTGGGTACATTTGTACTCACGTTTGCCTATTTTACGTTTTTGCAGAGACTTCCGTCTCACTAGTAGTTTCGCGTGGACTTCGATGTTTAGCTTGTTACCTCAGCTACAATCGTGTGCCCTCGGCAGGATCTAGTAGATAGTCAGGCTTCTCAGCCTTTTTCATTTGTAGATGTCTGTACTTAGACATGTTAAGCTTCCACATGTGCTTTGACTTGTATGCTCTGAATGTTGGGTCATGAGACCCATGTTTGTAATATCTTGCTCCTCGGAGCCTATTGAATAAAATACTTGAGTTGTAGAGTCATGTTGTGATGCCATGTTGTATTTGCACATATCGAGCATATTGTGTGTATGTTATTGAAATGCTTGGTATGTGTGGGATCTGACTATCTAGTTGTTTATCCTTGGTAGCCTCTCTTACCGGGAAATGTCTCCTAGTGCTTCCACTGAGCCCTGGTAGCTTGCTACTGCTCCGGAACACTTAGGCTGGCCGGCATGTTCCCTTCTTCATTCCTGTGTCTGTCCCTTCGGGGAAATGTCACGTGGTGTCTACCGGAGTCCTGTTAGCCTGCTACAGCCCGGTTTACCGGAGTCCTGCTAGCCCAGTTGCTACAGCCCGGATTCACTCGCTGATGACCGACACATTCGTTGCTGGGTCATGTATGCATGTCCCTGTAAGTTAGTGCCACTTTGGGTTCACGACTAGTCATGTCAGCTCGGGCTCCTTGTCATATGGATGCTAGCGACACTATCATATACGTGTGCCAAAAGGCGCAAACAGTCCCGGGCCTGGTAAGGCGACACTCGTGGGAATACCGTGCATGAGGCCGCAATGTGACATGAGGTGTTATGTGCTAGATCGGTGTGGCATTGATTCGGGGTCCTGATAGTTTTGGTATCAGAGCTTGACTGCCTGTAGGATTACCAAGCCAAACTGGTCGAAGTTGAGTCTAGAAATGCTTTAGTTATATGTAGGGGAATTGATTGTGGGATGGAACGTAAGGCTTTTTTTACTCCTTATCCCTTATGCCTTCTGATCCGAGTCATCTTATCTTTCCTACGGGGTTAAGGAACTAGGCTTTCGCTTCTTTCTATCAGGATCATGTGTTACTAATCCGTAGACTTATAGGATTGTTGGATTCAAGCCTCAGTTCAGTTGCTACTACTTTCGTGTATTCATAGATGGCCTCAGATTCTTGATATTGTGATGATCGAGTGGTTATGCCACCATTTTGTAGGATTCCTCAAATCTTTTTGAGCATTTACACCCGTTATGCTGTCCGAGTCGTCCCAGGTTTCTAAACAATCTGATGCATTTGCAAAATCCTTTCCCTCTGGTTTCGATGTTCCTTTAGGCCAAGTTAATCACATTAATTGTTGAGTTGAGGTATTTTATTGCCTCGACATATATGTTGGAGTTATTATTATGACCCTAGGTGTCTAGAGTATCACCTAGTAATCCAGCCATGCTTTGTGTTCCCAGTGTGATGATTCTGGCCATCATTCTCAAAACATCCCGTGATGCCACTTAGTAGTAGGTATTCTACTCCTGGATTTTTGAACCCGAGATTTATTTACTTACTTCATGTTGTTAGTGTTGTCGTACCTTTAGGATATTAGTAACCTTTGCGATAGTCTTCGAGGTCCGTGGTATATCATTCTTCCAATACCATGAACCATTATGGCAGAAGTTCTTTGAACCAAAAGATCGCAACGAGAATGCTCTTGATGAGTCCTCCATTCATAGTTGTGAATCTGCCAGTCCTTCCTCTTCAGCATGGCTTATCCGGAAGAAATATGCTGAATTTGTTTGGCATACTAATCCATGCATCCACAACTCAGAAAAACATATGTTCCTTTGGGTTGTCCCTCTTTAGTTGTTTTCTGGCCCTCGTCTATCAATTGATAGTCATGAGTAGTTATGCATTCGTGTTCATCGATGCCACTACTCTTGTGGCCCGTCAAGCCATTCTATTCGGGGATGACTAGGAGAAACAAACTCCAGTACCTCATCCATATCTAGGATTGGGTCAAAGCAGTTATGTTCCAAAGATGAAATACTAGTCCAGCTTTTGTTCTGTTCCACCTTGGAGTATTACCATCTTTATATTAAGAATATCATGGGAATTACACACCATCCTATGAACTCTTGATACAGTGATACTACTCAACATCATTATTCATTCCTCGGTTCCGTGTTATTGTAACCGGAACACCGACAAGTGAATCGTGATGTGTGAAATCTATGCTCCTAGCAACTCCGTTGCTTGGTAGTTAACGGACAATAATTTCATTCTTAGCGTGTTGGTTTTTGAATCATCATTCTAAGATTGATCGTGCTACCTAGTCCATTTTCCCTGATGCACTCCTCGATCAATGAGATAGGATTGTGTCAATCCATCACTCTCTTGATCACATCGTCTTGCCCTGAAAAGCAAGATTGATCTCGAGCTTAGTAACATACCGGTGGTTCGTGACTTTCCGAATATCTTCTCGGAAGTGTTACTAGGTTATCCCCTGACTGTTATGTTGAGCTCGTGATCAAGTTGGTATTCTTATAAACAACCCTTTCTCCAAGAATCTGTGTTGGATACCCCTGAGCTGGTTGGTTAAGCTAAACAACAACTTGGAGAGTTGGAAGATGAAAGCTTGTCCGACTCAGTTCATTCCAAAGGGATATCTTTGTGTGTGTGTGTGTTGAAGAAAGATGATATCTTCATTGATTGATCCTCGTGGTCAATTGTTGGATCTATTGTCTTACCCCAAACCTTTGATTTGAGTATGGGCTATCATCCAATCAAATCAGAACCAACAATGTTCGTAATGTGGTCTTACTCGTGGATTTTCCTCGAGCATACACCATTATATCTTTTGGGTCTGAACAATACTATCACCTTGTTCACATAGTTATGGAATTCCATCTCCATGGGAATCTGGATGAATTGTTGTTGATCCCATCGACAACATCCTTATCTCCTCCATGATTTTGTTGAACATTAAGCTAGTGTTGGAAACTTCTATAAGCATTATCTTCATGTCCCGTTCATGAAGCATATGTTGGATGAAAGAAGTGACTTCCTCTAGTTCATGTGCATTTGATGCAAGGTGCCGTCGTGGATTCGAGAAAGTCAATGTTCCTTCCTCTGGAATCATCCCAAATCGGTCATGCATACGTGCGAAGCATTCTGTGGTTTGGAGACTTGGAACCTCCATTCTACATGTATCCTTAGCGCACCAAGCCACTGACTGATTTGTTCAAGGAGAAGAAGTTCCTTCATAAGAGCTAATCCGGACTTATGTGAGGACTTCGATATCCTCGTTGATGGTTCCCCACCTGAACTCGGTAGTGTTTTATTATAAGACTACTATGTGGTCATGCTTGTCTCGGACAACGTGTTCACATGTTGTAGCAGAACCAGCTCATGTTTTGGGGCTTGCTATCGTAGTACATTTCCCGAGAATCTTGCAACACCATCTCATCGATTTGTGTTGCAAACTTTCATTATTTTTCTAGACCTGATGAATCTGGAATATTCTAACATCAACCAGATCTGAATCTCAGGCAGATATGATGGTTGGAACGTGTCCCAAGAACTATAATATTGGTCTCTCTGTAACCCGATAAAATGGATGTCGTGGCGAACACACCCAACCGGAAGACCTATTATTGTAGTATCTTGTTTGAGGAAGTTGGCCACCTCCCCATAAGGATCTCGTAGAACTTATTCCAGTAGTTGTTCCTTATGGATTTTTGTGCTCCCGAAGTCCGACCTTTTACTTGATGTTCTAGATAACAAACCATATCTATGAATGGGTTACGCTAGCACATCAACGAGAACATTAGAAGCGGAGTGCTAAATGTCTCTCGGTCGATCATTCAGATTTCGTCCCTTGACCTCACTAAGGTGAAATCCGAGAAGGTGTTATCTTCCTTTGCATCTGCATTATCCATCACTATTCATCATGGTAGTACGTTGTGTTGCCAGGATCCTTGACACGGATGTTGGTAAAACCTTGATGAATATGGAAATGCTCAAGTTCTTGAGAGCACGCATAAGCGCTAGGTGTTATCATCGGCACTAACTGGGATTCCTCTCAGTTTCCTCGGTTACGCTATAACTTTTCAAATAGTAGACTCACTCTCTACTGTTGAGCTTCTCCCCAGTTACTAAAATCATCCCTTGTGTTGTTTTCAACAAGGTAATCCACATCATCCATTCTAATCCGGGTATGCCATTCTACCGAACCCCTCCAAACAATCGCTCGAGATTTTCCCTAGGCTGGTATAGAGAGTCTCAATGATCTCTATATCAAAGGTAATTCTTTTTGCCACTTAAGGTAATAATCTACGAATCACCCTCCTCCAGGATGTCCCGCTGTGGCATCATGGCAACTCAACTCCTTGCTACGTTGACAACCATTCACCACCCTCTTAGGCGTGGAATTGTTGTCTACCTAGTGAACCCTCATCATTTGTTCCACTCCATCCCTCTAGATGTGTGTTTCGTGTCTCAGCTCGAGTGATGTTGCTATGTCTCATTCCGTGAGTTGATCATAAGTTGTTCGATCTTCGAGAAGATCGATCCTTCGAGAGTCTCCTTCTCCTCTCGTTGTCATGTTGGCTGGAGTTCTCAGAGCAAGATGACAAGACAAAGATGGTGATTGAATCAACGTTCATTTGAAGTGCAACTTGGATCATGAAGATTGCATTAGTTGTGTTTCCCCTTCATCTTACACTACGCCTGAATCTCGGGACGAGATTCTTGTTTAGTAGGGGTGAGTTGTCACATCCCTAGCTTCTGGCATTGCACTAGGCTAACTTCATGTGTGCATCATGTTTAAACTTTGAAAGAAACTTGAAATGGGGATGTCCAAACCCTAGTACCCAATGGAATTCAAATAGGTTCAACCTAAAATATTTTCAGTGAATCCAAATGGCTTTCAAAAATGTTCATCATTTCTAGAAAATGCTAGAACCATAACCAGAGGTGTTGCACATTTTTCCATGACATATTTGGTCACTGAATTAAATCATATGTACTTTGCATTTGGGCATTTAGATGCTAGTAAATATTTTAAATGCTCAAATAATTCTGGAAATAAGTGTGGGCTGTTGGAATTAATCTAAATAGAGCCAATGATTATTTTCAGGATTTTTGAAGGTGTTTAACTATTTTTAATAAAGCCACAAACTTATAGAAAAATAGAAAAACAGAATATAAGAGAGAGAGAGACTCACCTAGGCACTTGCCTGGCGCCCACCAAGCCCACCTGGGCCTCTCCTGTGCTGGCCCAGCCCACCTGGCCTGGTACCAGTCATCCCCAACCTCTGCCAGTAGGCAGAGGAGGGACAACACACGGCGCGCGCGTGGGCGCCACGCCACCAAGCTGCCTGCCTGCGTGGCCTGGCCACCGCAACGCCTCGCGTCTTCTCCTCGGCGCCGCCTCGACCCCCTGGACACCACTCTTCCCTCCTCTACCCTCTCCATAGTCCTCTCCCGCAACGACCGACGCACCCGTAAGCCGCCGCCGCCGTAGTCGATGCCACTGCCTCTCCCTCGCCCCCTAGAGCTTCCCACGAGCTCCGCCTAGTCCCTGTCCTCCTCCTCACCGAGCCGCCCGACGCCGGACACCCTGCATCACCCTCTGCCCCGCCATCTTTGCCGCCTCTGCCCGGAGATCGCCGTCGTCAATGCGCCGTCCCAGAAGCTTCCCCGAGCCCGCCGAGCTTCTCTCCCGACCCCTTGTGAGCTCCTGCGCCTTCCCCCTCTCTCCCGCAGTCTAACTCGCCCTCTAGCGCTAGCGCTGCCGTGCCCGAAGCTCACCGCCGCCCAGCCATGTCGCCGCCGTGGCCACCGTCACCTAGAGCCGCAACCGAGCGCGCCACCGTGCTCAGCACGTTCCCAGGAGTCAACCGCGATCACCCGTGGCTCCTGCCGCTCCCAGAAACACCGATTCGCTCGACGTCCGAACTCCGGCCGCCGCACTTGCCATCACCGCCATCGTTACGGTCCACTCCGGCGCGAACTGATGGCTCCATTGGATGCGGACGAGCACCAGCTTCTCGCCAAGCCAAACCACCGCTCGTTTCGTCGCCTGTGCTGCGTTTCCGAACCACGCCGCCATCTCGGGCCTCGCCGGCGTCATGTCGCCGGTGGGTTTGACCCATTTGACCATGTGGGCCCCACCCCTGGTCAAACCTAGATTAGGAGTTAATCTAATGTTAATTTAGTTAGTTAAACTAATGACACTGACACGCGGGACCCACGCGCCAGGTTTGACCTGGACCTGACCTGTTGACCTGCTGACATCACACTGACATCAGGTTGACGCAGTAAATCATTTTCTGGATTAAAAATAAATCAGTAATTCCACAAAATGCCTAAAACTTCTAAAATTCATAGAAATTCAACCGTAACTCCAAATGAAATAATTTATATATGAAAAATGATCAGAAAAATCCAATCTATCCATCTGCACCATTTTCATGAATGATAGAACAACTTATCACTATTGTTTAGGACAATGAAATGAATGGCGTTTAAATAATCACATGTGGAGTTGGAATTTGAACCCTTGGTTCAAACCAACTTCATTTAATCTGGTTTATAGTTGCATTAGCCCAACACACTCATTTTGCCATGTCATGATCATGCATCATATTGTGCATTGCATTGATTGTGTTCCCTTCTATGTTGCCGGTATTTGTCCCCTCTCGATAGACGTGATACTGACGATGAGATCTATGACACCGATGAAGAACTATTTCTTTCTTCAGAAGTGCCAGGCAAGCAAAACCCCCTTGTTCATTCCGATACAATCCTACTCTCTCGCTCCTGCTCTCTTTTACTGCATTAGGACAACAACGATTCATCTGTTACTTGCTGCGGTAGTTGAACCTCTTTATCATCTGCATGACCTGTAATTGCCACAGTAAATAGATGAAACCCACTAGCATGAGTAGGAGTTGTTTGAGCCCTGATGTGCCTACTCATTCATGCTTGTTTGTCATGCCTACTACTGCTTAGAGTTGAGTCAGGTCTGATTCACCGGGAATGAATCGGAGGTGTGTAAACATGTCCTACTGTGTGTGAGCTAAGTGTGTGCACACGATTTGGTAAAGGTAGCGGTGAGAGGCCATGTAGGACTACATGGTGGGTTGTCTCATTGAAACCGTCCTCAGGAACTGAGTTCTGTGTTTGTGATCCATGAACAGTTACTACCACAGATTGGGTTCCGGTAACTCAACCCCCCTCAACTTATTAATCAACATGATCTCTGTCCAGGAGTTGCAACTAGTTTCTGGTGTTTGTAGGTAGTGTTAGTAGTCTACCAAGTGGCACCCGGTACAGGTGGGCTTGGGACAGACTAGGCACGGTGTACCAAGCGTAGATCCACCGGTCGAGGTGGGCTTGGGAACCCTGCACACATCGTTTGGGGCCGTGAGCGACACCCCTGCCGAATCTCCTTGCGGATGGAATCCGAATAGGCGATAAACCTGGACGAGAGACTTGTGTGGTTAGTCCGGTCGTGGCCTACACCCTCGCCGGGCTTCCGCTTGAAGGTTGCCGAGTACATGTCGTGTAAACGGCGATAAGTGGTGAGAGCGTGTGTGAAGAAGTACACCCCTGCAGGGTTAACATTATCTATTCGAATAGCCGTGTCCGTGGTAAAGGACTCCTAGGTTGCCTATACAGTTCATAGACAAGTGAAAGTGGATACTCTAAAATACGCAAGATAAGCGTGAGTGCTACGGATGGCGTTCTTGTAGGGAGATGGGAGCGGATCCATAGTGGTGTATTGATATGGTGAATATGTGGACTCGTGTGCGCCACCTCAAAAGCGTTACTTGCAATCGTAGTTCAGGATAGCCACCGAGTCAAAGCTAGCTTGCTGTAGTTAAACCCCACTGAGGGAGTCCTGGATTAGGGGGTGTCCGGATGGACGGACTAAGACCTTTGGCCGGACTCCCGGACTATGAAGATACAAGATTGAAGACTCCGTCCCATGTCCGGATGGGACTTTCCTTGGCGTGGAAGGCAAGCTTGGCGATACGATACGAAGATCTCCTCCCATTGTAACAGACTCTGTGTAACCCTAGCCCTCTCCGGTGTCCATATAAACCGGAGAGTTTTAGTCCATAGGACGAACAACAATCATACCATAGGCTAGCTTCTAGGGTTTAGCCACTCTGATCTCGTGGTAGATCTACTCTTGTACTACCCATATCATCAATTAATCAAGCAGGAGTAGCGTTTTACCTCCATCGAGAGGGCCCGAACCTGGGTAAAAACATCGTGTCCCTTGTCTCCTATTACCATCCACCTAGACGCACAATTCGGGACCCCCTACCCGAGATCCGCCGGTTTTGACACCGACATTGGTGCTTTCATAGAGAGTTCCTCTATGTCGTCGCCTTTAGGCCCAATGGCTTCTTCGCTCGTTAATCGCGATGCGGTCCGGGATGAGACTTTTTCTCACCGGACAGATCTTCGTATTCGGCGGCTTCGCACTGCAGGCCAACTCGTTTGCCCATCTGGAGCAGATCGAAAGCTACGCCCCTGGCCATCAGGTCAGGTTTGGAAGCTTGAACTACACGGTCGACATCCACGAGGACTTGATCTTCGACGGATTCGAGACACAACCAGGCGCGCCGCACTGTCATGATGGGCATGACTTAGCTCTGCCGCCAGACAGCGCCCAGAGCGTCGCTCAGGTGTCCGCTCCGACCATTAGCTCGAAGGCCACTGCGCTAGTCTGGGATGGACGGTTGGACGCTGCCCCGGAAGCCGCAACCTCTACGGTGATAGAGCCGGATACCAGCCTAGTCCTTCGCAGAGCCCGTGACTCCAAGGTGCCGGACTCCGCTCCAGACTCCGTATATCCTGCACCTCTTCCGATCGAGCCCGATTGGGCTCCGGTCACAGATTTCACCGACGTCCTTCAGCACTCGCCCTTTGGCGATATTCTAAATTCACTGAAGTCTCTCTCTTTGTCGAGAGAACCCCGGCCGGACTATGGTCGGGGTGGTTGGGATGCGGACAACAAAGAAATTCGAACCCCACCCACCACCCACTTGGTAGGCACTGCCGACGATCTAACCGACATGCTCAATTTCGACTCTGAAGATATCAACGGTATGGACGCGGATAAAGGAGACGATCAGGAACCAGCACCTATAGGGCGCCGGAAAGCCACCTCATCATACGATGTATACATGGTGGACACACCCAACAGAAATGACAACGAGGATCAAAAGGATGCGGCCAGGGATTGCTCCCTCGAAAAACAATCAAAGCGGCAGCGTAAGCGCAAGGCCAAGCCCCACCTCGACAAAGACCTAGCCATAGAGCAGGGTGAATCAAAGGAAGACGAACATGCCGTCGAGCATCCGTCCAAACAGGGCAGACAATCCAAACAACCAATCCCCGGGAAAGATAATAGCCCAGACGACCTCACGCCGGACAAATTGCTGGAACATCAGAACCTCCACAAAAGGCTCGTTGCCACTGCACGTAGCCTGAAAAAGCAGAAGCGGAGGCTCAAGACAGCGAAAGATGCACTCAGGATCAGATGGGGCAAAGTACTCAGTACCGCACACAAGTACGGCAGCAGTCATCACACAAAGAGTTATCCGAAGCGGAAACTACTACCGGAATTTGATGAAGAGGCCATAAAGCCCCCACAGTCAAAAAATAAAGAAGCCACAAGGTCGGATAGACGACCCTACGATCAATCTCACGCATCAAAGGATGCCGCACTCAATATGGCGCGTGATCCATCCAAGAATTCGCATCAGAAAACTGGCCCAACCAGATCCATCTATAGGCCAAGAAAGCAAGCTCTAGTGAGTGATGCAATGCAAAAAATACCTGAACATCGCGGCACGCCTAAATACAGGGGCGCCGCACCCCCCCTATGTTTTACTGTTGAGGTGCTGGACCATGAATTTCTAGCCGGATTCAAGCCCGTGAACATAGAAGCATACGACGGAACAACAGACCCTGGAGTCTGGATCGAGGACTACATCCTCCACATACACATGGCCAGAGGAGATGACCTCCACGCCATAAAATACTTACCCCTTAAGCTCAAAGGGCCAGCCCGGCATTGGCTTAAAAACCTTCCCGAAAACACCATGGGAAGTTGGGAAGTGCTTGAGGATGCTTTCCGGGCAAATTTTCAAGGGACCTATGTCCAACCCCCGGATGCAGATGATCTAAGTCATATAACTCAACAGCCCGGAGACTCAGCTCGGAAGCTCTGGAACAGATTCCTTATCAAAAAGAATCAGATAGTCGACTGTTCGGACGCAGAGGCCCTAGCAGCTATCAAACATAGCGTCAGAGACGAATGGCTCGCCAGACACCTCGGCCAAGAAAAACCGCGAACAATGGCCGCGTTAACAAGCCTCATGGCCCGCTTTTGTGTAGAAGAGGATAGCTGGTTGGCAAGAAGCAGCACCAGCGACCCGAATATGTTCGAATCCAGAGATGGGAACGGGAAGCCGCGCCGTAACAAAGAACCGCGCCGGATCAAGGACAATGGCCCAATGAGCACGGCATTTAACACCGGATTCAAAAGATCTCGGCAAAATCAGAAAAAGCCGCCCCAAAGACGATAGGGACAAGCTATCCAACCTCAACAAAATCATGGACAAAATATGTCAAATCCACAGCACTCCTGGGAGACCTGCAATCCATACCCACAGAGATTGTTGGGTCTTTAAGCAGTCCGACAAACTCAACGCCGAACACAAGGGGCTCGACACACCAAGCGAAGATGACGATGCGCCCCACAAGCAGAACACCGGAGAACAAAAGACGTTCCCACAAGAAGTCAAGACAGTGTGCCTACTTCATGTGACAAAAGGGAAGAGCAGAACGGCACCTACGAAGACACAAGCCGTACGGCCAGCCCCAGTGGAGCAACACCACTTGTTGTTACAACCAATCACCTTCGATCATCAGGATTACTCCAGCGGAGACCAGAACGCAGGCTGGACTGCCTTGGTCGTAAATCCAATTATTAACGGACTCCAATTTACAAACGCCCTTATGGACGGCGCCAGCGACTTGAACCTGTTATATCAGGACACAGTCCGCAAACTCGGGGTAAACCCAGTTATAATCCACCTTGGCAACACTTCCTTTCAAGGAGTCAAGCCAGGCCCGGATACCCCAAGTATGGGTTCCCTTACGTTAGAAGTCACGTTCGGATCACCCGACAACTTCCGAAGCGAAAAGCTAACATTCCACATCGCCCCATTCATAAGTCGCTATCAAGCACTACTGGGACATGAAGCTTTCGCCCGCTTTAACGCAATACCGCATTACGCATCCCTTACACTCAAAATGCCCGGCCCAAAGGGCATCATTTCATTACAGGGGAACATAAATTGACCCCCAAAGTATGGGCAAAGGTGCGGCTGCCTGGACAGCTGCCCACAAATCCAGCCCTACCATCCCGGACACGTCTCGACGAGTCCGGCGTAAACATGCTTAATAGCCGCATATCCCCGTACAAGGGGCTCCGTGTGCTCATGCCCGGAGACTGTACGGCTCAACTCTTGCTCCAACTATATTTTGTTTATGTCAATATAGATTTCTTGCACGCTTATTTTTTACTAAGTTCCTCTCTTTCGCAGACGAACATCGTGCTACGCCCGTCCAGAATACGGCACAACGGAGACACAGGCACAGACGTGCAGCAGGGACCCGTTTCAAGGATTCTTTTCAGATTAAGACCCTGGGTAAACCTTTTTTACTATCTCTTAGTGATAACATCCCCCGGTTTTCTCTATAACCGAGGAGGAGGCTGGCGTCTTGGCATGTGGCCACGCCAGAATTTTAGCGCGTACCTGGACACTAGGGGCTTTTTTTACCAAGGGCTCTATTTCGGCCTGTCTTCATAAAGACCGAATACCTTAGGGAGTGTTCGGCGTCGCGAATTTGGCCCTATATGCATTAGCTCCGAATCATGTCTTTGGTCAAATGTTGGGTTTGCCCGGCTCCTGTGTTTTGCTACCTTACGTTCTGTTATATCGGCTAACGCGGCACCAGGAGAACTACTGCGATTGTGCCCCAGTTCGGCCAGGTGAGCACCTCAGTAGAGAAAGCCGAAAACTGATTGTCATGATATAGCTAGAGACTGGTCAACCACTCGATGACTTTCGGAATCTTTAGGATTCCCCCGCATTAACGAAGGGCCGCTTCCGGGTCAGGCACACTCGCGCCCCGAATTCGGGTGAGCGCGGTGCCCCTAGGGGCTATTCAATAGCCCCACTGTCAAACTCCTATGGCTAAGTGAAAGTGATAAAGCATTATAGTCCGGTTGCGTAGTTCGCCACGCCACCACCTCCTTTGTAGGACAAAGACGTTGGATTAAGTGTGAAAAGGTGCCTTTTTGCGGACACCCCCGCATTCTATGCGTAGGGGCTGAAGCCAACAACTGCCATCTTTCAGGTTATAAACAAATATATACATTAAACGGCCGCACAGGAGGCATCATGATTCTTGCAAGCACAAGTATAAAAAGCTTTTTTCATAAAAACAAAATTAGTTTTACAAATAGTATAAGCTATTCGAACACAACATCCTTCGAGCACTGCGACTCTATTATATGAGCGCCAGGAAGAACTTCCTCAAAATAGTGCTTGGCAGGTACTCGGCTTTCGTCCGAATCCCGGGACGCAGCAATACTGGCCTTCATATCTGCCCAGTATGTTTTGACACAGGCAAGAGCCATCTTTGCGCCCTCTATGCATGCTGACCTCTTCATTGCATCAGCATGCGGCACCGAACCAAGGAACTGCTACACCAAGCCAAAATAACTCTTCGGCTCCAGCTTCTCAGGCCACAAACGAATCGCAATATACCTCATGGCGAGTCCGGATAACCTGTTCAGCTACGCCCAGGCGGCCAAACGTTCGGATACTGATAGTGGGCGTTCTGGATTGTGGTACTACAACCAAAAAAGCTCTTCCAATCCATGGTCACCTCGGCTGCGGAAGTGTTCGCTCGCGTCCGCCGCACTTGCTGCCAAATCCAGATAAGCGTTTTCCGCACTCCACTGCCGGTCTAATGGAGCATACTTGGGGTCTCCGAACTTCATCCGCAGCATATAAGGCTTTCCAGCCGTGATATCTCCGGTCTGACGTAGCTCCTCCTTCATCGCTCTCATTGCAGAGCGAGTATCCTTGGCTTCGGCAGTGATCTTTTCAAGGTCCTTCTGAGCCGCCCTATCTTCTTGTTCAAGAAATTTACAGCGATCGGTAGCATCCTTCAATTTTATGGCCATCTCGGCTATTACCTTCTTGCTCTGGCAGTGAGCAGCCTGTTCGGCTTTTAGCTCTTCAGCCGCTTTAACGGCAGCCGCATCACTTTTCCTTGCTTGCTCCTTGGCTCGGGCAAGTTCCACCCGAAGGTTCTCCACGGCAGCAGCACCATCTACATAAAGCATATATATATATATATATATATATATATATATATATATAAGGCCCGAGCATCGAGCTCCTATTACCGGGTGTCTTTTGAATATACCTTGAGCCTCGTCTAGCCGCTTATTTACAAGCGCGATGTCGGCATCTGCTACGTCAAGTTGCCGCTTTAGTTCGGCAGATTCATCAGTCCGTCTAGCCACCGAACGCCTTGCCACCTTCATGGAATAGGCGACATATTATACCTGGGGTTATGATCCTCTGTGCACCATCACTCGTGACGACACACAGAGTCTCAGGGGCTACTATTCATACAGGGCACATTTAATATGCGGCTCTACCAAAAGGTACACCTTTTTACATACCTCAAAGCCTGTTAGTAAACTCCTGGCAGCCTCGTACAATCTACTTTCCGCGAATGAAATCCTTCCAATCACCGTATTCATCAACATACAGTGTTCTTCTGAGATGGACGCCCTACCAAGCAGATCCTTCAGCCCCTCCGCCGGTGCGCAAGAGGGTGTCGGACTAGCCTGACAACCTTTTCCATGGTCCGGACTTGGAAAAACCCTCCGGGACGATACCTCGGGGTCGCCAGCCTCATGAAACGGTGCAACAAGGGGAGGCGTTTCGCTCTCTATCATCTCTGGACGAAGATGCCCTGAAGATGACCTCTGCTGAGAAGGGTTGAGATCCGAACTGCAAGATAATGTTTCGGTTATTTTCCTCAGGAATAAAGAAGGAGTGTGATTCATTATGGAACCCCTCCCTTCACTTACGTCTCGCGGGAGAGCGGGTCCCCTTTAGGGGGCGATTCGGCCGGGGCATTCTCCGGTGCCGAACCCTCTGACGAATATTTATTTCCCCGCTTTGAGGTTATCACCTCCGGGTCTTCAGAGGCAGTCCTTTTCTTTCCCTGGTCAGGGGAATTTTCGATTCTTCCCTTCCTAACAGCCTCCTTCACGGAGGCGGTAGCTCAATGGTTCCCCCCTTCGCCTTCCGTCGAAGGCGCGACCTCCAGCATCCTGGTCAGCATGGGATTCGGCACGGTCTCGGGCAGGGGGGCTGGACACCTGATAAGCTTTGCCTTCGCCATCCACTCCTGTTCAAAGGACAACTCTGCTAAAGGGTAATTTTGATAAAAATATGGATGGTGTGTCCAAATACGGGGCTACTTACTTTAGCATCCGGGCGATTGCAGCTCAGACCAGCGTCCTCAGACAAATCCGGACACCTTGCTTGTGATCCGAAGAACAATTTGTACATCTCCACGGGTGTCATTCCCATGAAATGTTGTAGGACTCGTGTGTGGGAAATATGCCCTAGAGGCAATAATAAAAGGGTTATTATTATATTTCCTTGTTCATGATAATTGTCTTTCATTCATGCTATAACTGTATTATCCGGAAATTGTAATACACGTGTGAATACATAGACCATAACATGTCCCTAGTGAGCCTCTAGTTGACTAGCTCGTTGGTCAACAGATAGTCATGGTTTCCTGACTATGGACATTAGATGTCATTGACAATGGGATCACATCATTAGGAGAATGATGTGATGGACAAGACCCAATCCTAAGCATAGCACAAGATCGTGTAGTTCGTTTTGCTAGAGCTTTTTCAATGTCAAGTATCTCTTCCTTAGACCATGAGATGTGTAACTCCTGGATACCGTAAGAGTGCTTTGGGTGTACCAAACGTCACAACATAACTGGGTGACAATAAAGGTGCACTACAGGTATCTCCAAAAGTGTCTGTTGGGTTGACACGGATCGAGACTGGGATTTGTCACTCCGTATGACGGAGAGGTATCTCTGGGCCCACTCGGTAATGCATAATCATAATGAGCTCAAAGTGACCAAGTGTTTGGTCACGGGATCATGCATTACGGTACGAGTAAAGTGACTTGCCGGTAACAAGACTGAACGAGGTATTGGTATACCGACGATCGAGTCTTGGGCATCTAACGTACCGATTGACAAAGGGAATTGTATACGGGGTTGTTCGAATCCTCGACATCGTGGTTCATCCAATGAGATCATCGAGGAGCATGTGGGAGCCAACATGGGTATCCAGATCCCGCTGTTGGTTATTGCCCGAGAGCCATCTCGGTCATGTCTACGTGTCTCCCGAACCCGTAGGGTCTACACACTTAAGGTTCCGTCACGCTAGGGTTGTATGAGTATGAGTATGGAGTATAGTGAATGTTGTTCGGAGTACCGGATGAGATCCCGGACGTCACGAGGAGTTCCGGAATGGTCCGGAGGTGAAGAATTATTTCGGCCATCGGGAAAGTTTCGGGGTCACCCGATATTGTACCGGGACCACCGAAAGGGTCCCGGAGGTCCACCGGTGGGGCCACCTATCCCGGAGGACCCCAAGGGCTGAAGTGGGGAGCGGAACCAGCCCATAGTGGGCTGGTGCGCCCCCCTTGGCTCACCCCCTGCGCCTAGGGTTGAAACCCTAGGGTAGGGGGGGGGGCGCCCCACTTGCCTTGGGGGGTACTCCACCCCCCTTGGCCGCCGCCCCCCTTGGGAGATTGGATCTCCCAGGGCCGGCGCCCCTTCTGGGGGCCTATATAAATGGAGGGAGGGGAGGGGGCAGCCACACCCTGAAGTTCTGGCGCCTCCCTCCCCCTGCTACACCTCTTCCTCCTCCGTCACGTGCTTGGCGAAGCCCTGCCGGAGTGCTGCTGTTCCACCACCACCACGCCGTTGTGCTGCTGCTGGAGCCATCATCATCAACCTCTCCTTCCCCCTTGCTGGATCAAGAAGGAGGAGACGTCATCCGCTCCGTACGTGTGTTGAATGCGGAGGTGCCGTCCGTTCGGAGCTAGGATCTCCGGTGATAGGATCACGACGAGAATGACTACTTCAACCCCGTTCTTTTGAACGCTTCCGCTCGTGATCTACAAAGTGGTATGTAGATGCATCTCCCATGACTCGTTGCTTAGATGAACTCATAGATGGATCTTGGTGAAACAGTGGCATCAGAGCTAGGTCTATGCGTAGTTCTCTATTGCACGAGTAGAACACAATTTTGTTGTGGGCGTAGATCTTGTCAACTTGCTTGACGCTACTAGTCTTATCTTGCTTCAGCGGTATTGTGGGATGAAGCGGCCCGGACCAACCTTACACGTACGCTTACGTGAGACCGGTTCCTACGACTGACATGCACTAGTTGCATAAGGTGGCTGGCGGGTGTCTGTCTCTCCCACTTTAGTTGGAGCGGATTCGATGAAAAGGGTCCTTATCAAGGGTAAATAGAAGTTGACAAAATCACGTTGTGGTTATTCGCAGGTAAGAAAACGTTCTTGCTAGAACCCAATTGCAGCCACGTAAAAGATGCAACAACAATTAGAGGACGTCTAACTTGTTTTTGCAGCAATTGTCATGTGATGTGATATGGCTAGAAGTTGTGATGAATGATGAATGATATATTGTGATGTATGAGATCATGTTCTTGTAATAGGAATCACGACTTGCATGTCGATGAGTATGACAACCGGTAGGAGCCATAGGAGTTGTCTTTATTTTTTGTATGACATGCGTGTCATTGAAGAACGCCATGTAAATTACTTTACTTTATTGCTAAACGCGTTAGCCATAGAAGTAGAAGTAGTCGTTGGCGTGACAACTTCATGAAGACACAATGATGGAGATCATGATGATGGAGATCATGGTGTCATGCCGGTGATGAAGATGATCATGGAGCCCCGAAGATGGAGATCGAAGGAGCTATATGATATTGGCCATATCATGTCACTACTATATAATTGCATGTGATGTTTATTATGTTTTATGCATCTTGTTTACTTAGAACGGCGGTAGTAAATAAGATGATCCCTTATAATAATTTCAAGAAAGTTTTCCCCCTAACTATGCATCGTTGCTAAAGTTCGTCATTTCGAAGCACCACGTGATGATCCGATGTGATAGATCCTTACGTTCACATACAACGGGTGTAAGACAGATTTACTCATGCAGAACACTTAGGGTTAACTTGACGAGCCTAGCATGTACAGACATGGCCTCGGAACACAGAGACCGAAAGGTCGAACACGAGTCGTATGGAAGATACGATCAACATGGAGATGTTCACCGACAATGACTAGTCCGTCTCACGTGATGATCGGACACGACCTAGTCGACTCGGATCGTGTAACACTTAGATGACTAGAGGGATGTCTAATCTGAGTGGGAGTTCATTATAATAATTTGATAAGATGAACTAAATTATCATGAACTTAGTCTAAAACCTTTGCAAATATGTCTTGTAGATCAAATGGCCGCCGCTCATGTCAACATGAACTTCAACGCGTTCCTAGAGAAAACCAAGCTGAAAGATGATGGCAGCAACGATACGGACTGGGTCCGGAACCTGAGGATCATCCTCATAGCTGCCAGGAAACAATATGTCCTAGAAGGACCGCTAGGTGATGCACCCGTCCCAGAGAACCAAGACATTATGAATGCTTAGCAGTCTCGCGCTGATGGTTACTCCCTCGTTCAGTGCGGCATGCTTTACAGCTTAGAACCGGGGCTCCAAAAGCGTTTTGAGCAACACGGAGCATATGAGATGTTCGAGGAGCTGAAACTAGTTTTCCAAGCTCATGCCCGGGTCGAGAGATATGAAGTCTCCGATAAGTTCTATAGTTGTACGATGGAGGAAAATAGTTCTGTCAGTGAGCATATACTCAAAATGTCTGGGTTGCACAACCGCCTGTCCCAGCTGGACATTAACCTCCCGGATGAGGCGGTCATTGACAGAATCCTTCAGTCGCTCCCACCAAGCTACAAGAGCTCTATGATGAACTACAATATGCAGGGGATGGTGAAAACCATTCCTGAAGTATTTTCAATGCTGAAGTCAGCAGAGGTTGAAATCAAGAAAGAACATCAAGTGTTGATGGTCAATAAGACCACTAAGTTCAAGAAGGGCAAGGGTAAGAAGAACTTCAAGAAGGACGACAAAGATGTTGCCACGCCCGATAAGCCAGTTGCCGGGAAGAAGTCAAAGAATGGACCCAAGCCTGTAACTGAGTGCTTTTATTGCAAGGGGAAGGGTCACTGGAAGCGGAACTACCCCAAATACTTAGCAGACAAGAAGGCCGGCAACACTAAAGGTATATTTGATATACATGTAATTGATGTCTACCTTACCAGTACTCGTAGTAACTCCTGGGTATTTGATACCGGTGCCGTTGCTCACATTTGTAACTCACAGCAGGAGCAGCGGAATAAGCGGAGACTGGCAAAGGACGAGGTGACGATGCGCGTCGGGAATGGTTCCAAGGTCGATGTGATCGCCGTCAGCATGCTACCTCTACATTTACCTACGGGATTAGTTTTAAACCTCAATAATTGTTATTTAGTGCCAAGTTTGAGCATGAACATTGTATCTGGATCTCGTTTAATACGAGATGGCTACTCATTTAAATCCGAGAATAATGGTTGTTCTATTTATATGAGAGATATGTTTTATGGTCATGCCCCGATGGTCAATGGTTTATTCTTAATGAATATCGAACGTAATGTTACACATATTCATAGCGTGAATACCAAAAGATGTAAAGTTGATAACGATAGTCCCACATACTTGTGGCACTGCCGCCTTGGTCACATTGGTGTCAAGCGCATGAAGAAGCTCCATGCTGATGGACTTTTAGAGTCTCTCGATTATGAATCATTTGATACGTGCGAACCATGCCTCATGGGCAAAATGACCAAGACCCCGTTCTCCGGAACAATGGAGCGAGCAACCAACTTGTTGGAAATCATACATACCGATGTGTGCAGTCCAATGAGCGTTGAGGCTCGCGGAGGATATCGTTATGTTCTCACTCTCACTGATGACTTGAGTAGATAAGGGTATGTCTACTTGATGAAACACAAGTCTGAGACCTTTGAAAAGTTCAAGGAATTTCAGAATGAAGTAGAGAATCAACGTGACCGAAAGATAAAATTCTTACGATCGGATCGTGGAGGAGAATATTTAAGTCACAAAATGTGGAATCGTTTCACAACTCACGCCGCCTGGAAAACCTCAGCGTAACGGTGTGTCCGAACATCGTAATCGCACTCTATTGGATATGGTGCGATCTATGATGTCTCTTACCGATTTACCGCTATCATTTTGGGGATACGCTCTAGAGACAGCTACATTCACTTTAAATAGGGCACCGTCTAAATCCGTTGAGACAACACTGTATGAATTATGGTTTGGGAAGAAACCTAAGCTGTCGTTTCTAAAAGTTTGGGGATGCGATGCTTATGTCAAGAAACTTCAACCTAAAAAGCTCGAACCCAAGTCGGAAAAATGCGTCTTCATAGGATACCCTAAAGAAACCATTGGGTATACCTTCTACTTAAGATCCGAGGGCAAGATCTTTGTTGCAAAGAACGGATCCTTTCTGGAAAAAGAGTTTCTCTCAAAAAAAGTAAGTGGGAGGAAAGTAGAACTCGATGAAGTACTACCTCTTGAACGGGATAGTAGTGCAGCTCAGGAAAATGTTCCTGTGATGCCTGCACCAACTGAAGAGGAAAATAATGATGATGATCAAGGTACTTCGGATCAAGTTGCTACTGAACTTCATAGGTCCACAAGGACACGTTCCGCACCAGAGTGGTATGGCAACCCTGTCCTGGAAATCATGTTGTTGGACAACAGTGAACCTTTGAACTATGAAGAAGCAATGGCGGGCCCAGATTCCAACAAATGGCTAGAAGCCATGAAATCCGAGATAGAATCCATGTATGAAAACAAAGTATGGACTTTGACTGACTTGCCTGATGATCGGCGAGTAATAGAAAACAAATGGATCTTTAAGAAGAAGACGGACGCGGATGGAAATGTCACCATCTATAAAGCTCGACTTGTCGCTAAGGGTTATCGGCAAGTTCAAGGGATTGACTATGATGAGACTTTCTCTCCTGTAGCAAAGCTTAAGTCCGTCCGAATCATGTTAGCAATTGCCGCATACTATGATTATGAGATATGGCAGATGGACGTCAAAATGGCATTCCTTAACGGGCATCTTAAGGAAGAACTGTATATGATGCAGCCGGAGGGTTTTGTCGATCCTAAGAATGCTAACAAAGTATGCAAGCTCCAGCGATCCATTTATGGGCTGGTGCAAGCATCTCGGAGTTGGAACATTCGCTTTGATGAGATGATCAAAGCGTTTGGGTTTATGCAGACTTATGGAGAAGCCTGCGTTTACAAGAAAGTGAGTGGGATCTCTGTAGCATTTCTCATATTATATGTAGATGACATACTTTTGATGGGAAATGATATAGAACTTTTGGAGGACCTTGGAGAAGCTGCTTATATATTAGGCATCAAGATCTATAGAGATAGATCGAGACACCTCATAGGTCTTTCACAAAGCACATACCTTGATAAGATTTTGAAGAAGTTCAAAATGGATCAGTCCAAGAAGGGATTCTTGCCTGTATTGCAAGGAGTGAGATTGAGCTCGGCTCAATGCCCGACCACGGCAAAAGATAAAGAAGAGATGAGTGTCATCCCCTATGCTTCAGCCATAGGATCTATTATGTATGCCATGCTGTGTACCAGACCTGATGTAAACCTTGCCGTAAGTTTGGTAGGAAGGTACCAAAGTAATCCCGGCAAGGAACACTGGACAACGGTCAAGAATATCCTAAATTACCTGAAAAGGATGAAGGACATGTTTCTCGTTTATGGAGGTGACGAAGAGCTCGTTGTAAAGGGTTATGTCGACGCTAGCTTCGACACATATCTGGATGACTCTAAGTCACAAACCGGATACGTGTATATGTTGAATGGTGGAGCAGTAAGCTGGTGCAGCTGCAACCAGAGCGTCGTGGTGGGATCTACATGTGAAGCGGAGTACATGGCAGCCTCGGAGGCAGCGCATGAAGCAATTTGGGTGAAGGAGTTCATCACCGACCTAGGAGTCATACCCAATGCGCCGGGGCCGATCAAACTCTTTTTTGACAAGACTGGAGCTATTGCCCTTGCCAAGGAGCCCAGGTTTCACAAGAAGACCAGGCACATCAAGCGTCGTTTCAACTCCATCCGTGAAAATGTTCAAGATGGAGACATAGATATTTGCAAAGTACATACGGATCCGAATGTCGCAGATCAGTTGACTAAACCTCTCTCGCGAGCAAAACATGATCAACACCAGAACTCTATGGGTGTTCGATTCATCACAATGTAACTAGATTATTGACTCTAGTGCAAGTGGGAGACTGTTGGAAATATGCCCTAGAGGCAATAATAAAAGGGTTATTATTATATTTCCTTGTTCATGATAATTGTCTTTTATTCATGCTATAAATGTATTATCCGGAAATCGTAATACACGTGTGAATACATAGACCATAACAATAGTCTAGCTCGTTGACAATTGTCTTTTATTCATGCTATAACTGTATTGTCCCTAGTGAGCCTCTAGTTGACTAGCTCGTTGGTCAACAGATAGTCATGGTTTCCTGACTATGGACATTAGATGTCATTGACAACGGGATCACATCATTAGGAGAATGATGTGATGGACAAGACCCAATCCTAAGAATAGCACAAGAGTTGTATACGGGGTTGTTCGAATCCTCGACATCGTGGTTCATCCGATGAGATCATCGAGGAGCATGTGGGAGCCAACATGGGTATCCAGATCCCGCTGTTTGTTATTGCCCGAGAGCCGTCTCGGTCATGTCTACATGTCTTCCGAACCCATAGGGTCTACACACTTAAGGTTCGGTGATGCTAGGGTTGTATGAATATGAGTATGCAGTATACCGAATGTTGTTCGGAGTCCCGGATGAGATCCCGAAGGTCACGAGGAGTTCCAGAATGGTCCGGAGGTGAAGAATTATATATACGAAGTGATATTTCAGCCATCGGGAAAGTTTCGGGGTCACCCGGTATTCTACCGGGACCACCGAATGGGTCCCGGGGGTCCACCGGGTGGGGCCACCCATCCCGGAGGGCCCCAAGGGCTTAAGTGGGGAGGGGAATCAGCCCATAGTGGGCTGGTGCACCCCCCATGGCCCACCCCCTGCGCCTAGGTTTGAAACCCTAGGGTAGGGGGGCGCCCCACTTGCCTTGTGGGGTACTCCACCCCCCTTGGCCGCCGCCCCCCTTGGGAGATTGGATCTCCTAGGGCCGGCGCCCCCCCTTGGGGGCCTATATAAAGGGAGGGGGGAGGGGGCAGCTGTACCCTGAAGTTCTGGCGCCTCCCTCCCCCTGCTACACCTCTTCCTCCTCCGTCACATGCTTGGCGAAGCCCTGCCGTTGTGCTGCTGCTGGAGCCATCATCATCAACCTCTCCTTCCCCCTTGCTGGATCAAGAAGGAGGAGACGTCATCCGCTCCGTACGTGTGTTGAACGCGGAGGTGCCGTCCGTTCGGCGCTAGGATCTCCGGTGATAGGATCACAACGAGAACGACTACTGCAACCCCGTTCTTTTGAACGCTTCCGCTCGCGATCTACAAAGTGGTATGTAGATGCATCTCCCATGACTCGTTGCTTAGATGAACTCATAGATGGATCTTGGTGAAACCGTAGGAAAAATTTTAATTTTCTGCAACGTTCCCCAACATCGTGGCCCCTCCGGATTGAACTCCCACAGGTGGAGAGGTCGACGTTTGCAGGGCAGTGTGCGGCGAATCACCATGACTTGCGCCACTACAGTCAAATTGATATCTCTTTCTAGAAGATCTCGAATACGGCCCTGCAGCAAGGGCACGTCTTTGGGTGGCCTCCAGATAAGTCCTTCATTAACCCATGACACCAGCCGTGGTGGGGGACCCGAGCGAAAAGTAGGTGGTGCCACCCATGTGGTGCCCCTGGGGGCTGTGATGTAAAACCAGTCCCATTGCCATAAGCCGAGCTCCTCTTGAAAAGAGCCTTCGGGACATGGATCGTCGTCCATCTTGCTTATTATAGCTCCTCCGCACTCAGCGTGCTGCCCTTCGATCATTTTCGGTTCTAGTTTGAAAGTTTTTAGCCACAATCCGAAGTGAGGAGTAATATGGAGGAAGGCCTCGCACACGACAATGAATGATGAGATCTGGAGGATGGACTCCGGAGCTAGGTCATGGAACTCCAGCCCGTAGTAAAACATAAGCCCCCTCACAAAGGGATCGATCGGGAAGCCTAGCCCCCGAAGGAAGTGAGATGCGAACACCACGTTTTCACCGGGCTGGGGACGGGAATAGCTTGCCCTTGAGCAGGCAGTCTATGCGAGATTTCGCCGGTTAGATACCTGGCATCTCTCAGCTTTCGCACATCTTCTTCCGTAATGGAGGAAGGCATCCACCGGCCTTGAAGGTCGGAGCCGGACATCGTCAAAAGTCCGAAGCGCCTAAAACTAGAGCTTTGGGTGTTGGAACTCGAAGCGAGGGGCGGATTTGATTGGTTTGAGAAGAAGGGAGCCTGGCCTTGGTTCCTTTATAAAGGAGGTGAATACCAAGAGCCCTCCCCGTAACCGTTTGAGACTCACTTTCAATTAGGGAGTCATACCTAAGTCACGGTTGGGTTACCCACGCCTGTATTGATGAGAATCCCGGAATAAGGGGACACGATCTCTACTTTGACAAGACGTGCTAGGGAAACCGCCTCGCTAAATGTGCTGAGGTGGGACAGTAAAATGATTCTAATTAAGGCCTGGCCATGACGTCATGCTATGGAATACGTCAACAGATCCGATTGACGCAAATGTTATTCTCTCTATGGTGGAATGTGGAACTTATTTTGCAGAGCCGGACACTACCCTGGTGTTCAACATCTTCTATGGAATATTCAGAGGAGGAACCTGCCTTGCAATGCCGAAGACAACTTGCGCGCCGGACTCGTCGTCATTGAAGCCTGGTTCAGAGGCTACTGAGGGAGTCCTGGATTAGGGGGTGTCCGGATGCCCGGACTAAGACCTTTGGCCGGACTCCCGGACTATGAAGATACAAGATTGAAGACTCCGTCCCGTGTCCGGATGGGACTTTCCTTGGCGTGGAAGGCAAGGTTGGCGATACGATATGAAGATCTCCTCCCATTGTAACTGACTCTGTCTAACCCTAGCCCTCTCCAGTGTCCATATAAACCGGAGAGTTTTAGTCCATAGGACGAACAATAATCATAGCATAGGCTAGCTTATAGGGTTTAGCCACTCCGATCTCGTGGTAGATCTACTCTTGTACTACCCATATCATCAATATTAATCAAGCAGGAGTAGGGTTTTCCCTTCATCGAGAGGTCCCGAACCTGGGTAAAAACATCGTGTCCCTTGTCTCCTGTTACCATCCGCCAAGACGCACAGTTCGGGACCCCCTACCCGAGATCCGCCGGTTTTGACACCGACACCCACCATCCCCTTTGTTGATAATGATGCATGTGTAGTTAGTTCTGATGTAAGTCTTGCTGGGTACATTTGTACTCACGTTTGCCTATTTAACGTTTTTGCAGAGACTTCCGTCTCACTAGTAGTTCCGCGTGGACTTCGACGTTTAGCTTGTTACCTCAGCTACGATCTTGTGCCCTCGGCAGGATCTAGTAGATAGTCAGGTTTCTCAGCCTTTTTCATTTGTAGATGTCTGTACTCAAACATGTTAAGCTTCCACATGTGCTTTGACTTGTATGCTCTGAATGTTGGGTCATGAGACCCATGTTTGTAATATCTCGCTCCTCGGAGCCAATTGAATAAAATACTTGAGTTGTAGAGTCATGTTGTGATGCTATGTTGTATTTGCACATATCGAGCATATTGTGTGTATGTTATTGAAATGCTTGGTATGTGTGGGATCTGACTATCTAGTTGTTTATCCTTGGTAGCCTCTCTTACCGGGTAATGTCTCCTAGTGCTTCAAGTGAGCCCTGGTAGCTTGCTACTATACCAGAACACTTAGGCTGGTCGGCATGTGTCCTTCTTCGTTCCTGTGTCTGTCCCTTCGGGGAAATGTCACGTGGTGTCTACCGGAGTCCTGTTAGCCTGCTATAGCCCTGTTTACCGGAGTCCTGCTAGCCCAGTTGCTACAGCCCGGATTTACTCGCTGATGACCGACACGTTCGTTGCTGGGTCATGTATGCTTGTCCCTGTAAGTTAGTGCCACTTTGGGTTCACGACTAGTCATGTCAGCCCGGGATCCTTGTCATATGGATGCTAGCGACACTATCATATACGTGTGCCAAAAGGCGCAAACGGTCCCGGGCCTGGTAAGGCGACACCCGTGGGAATACCGTGAGTGAGGCCGCAAAGTGATATGAGGTGTTACGTGCTAGATCGGTGTGGCATTGAGTCGGGGTCCTGATAAAGATGGCGGTTCAATAAAAGGCTTAAGGCCCATAGGTGACTTAAGGCCCGTTGTAGTAAACCGCCATAATTGCTTGACTTGTATCATAAGGTAGATTTAAGTGGTCACCGAGCCGGACACTGTTTATAAGCCGGCCGGGACTCTGTAAGCCACAGGGCGTCAACCCGTGTATATAAGGGGACGACCTGCTGGCGGCTTAGGGCAAGAAACAACTCATCGAGAGCCGGGCATAGCGTATCTCACTCCCTGGTCATCGAAACATCAATACCAACCCAACTAGACGTAGGCCTTACCTTCATCGTAAGGGGCCGAACTAGTATAAACCTCTCGTGTCCTTTGTCCCGATTAACCCCTTCAAGCTTCCTAGTTGCGATGGCTCTACAACTAAGTACTTTCACGAGGACATCTAACGTGACAATTCCACGACAGTTGGCGCCCACTATGGGGCCAGCGCACGGTGGATTTGAGTTCTTGAAGGGCAACTTCGAAGGGCTCAAGGGATACGTAGTGGGCCGGATGACCAAGAGTCGTCGCGGCAAGATCTACATCGAGGACGAAGGCTGGGGTCCCGATGCCGGCTCAATTGAGTACGGGTACCGGGTCCCCGTCGGCGGAATCCACGTCTTCATTGGCCGGATCAGTGAGCCAGGCCCTGAGCCGGACAACTGCACCGACCTCGTCGAGACGGCTCAGCATGCAAGGAAGACCCGAATTCAACCTGTTATGAAGCGTGCCTTCGTGGGCTGCATCCACGGAGAGGAACTCTCTAAAGAATCTGAAGATGGTGGTGAGACGATCGTCCTCTCAGATGGTGATTCCTCCGCCGGCTCAACAGATTCGTTGTACCAAGTGCGAGACGGCGTGCTTGGGGGTTGTTCCGATGGCACCAGTATTCCGGACCCCTGTGAGCCGCCAAGATGGGCAGGAGTCTTTATGGCTGGGACTCAGCCCAGCTCAAACTCTACGGCTGCTGCAGCAGTAACGTCCGGGTTAGGAGCAGCCGGGGCAGGCGGCCCCGTGCGCCCGCCGGCTCAGGTGCTGATAGATCTCATGGACAAGCTTACAACCCTGTTAACCGCAACGGTTATGCCCGCAGATAAAGATGAGCATGACGCGGAGGTGGCACGGGCGCATGAGGAAATAGCTCAGGCCAAGGAGGCCTTGGCTGCCGAGGACACTAGATTAGCTATAGAGTAGGCGGCTCTAGATGCCCGGGCGCAGCGGCTACAGTCAGAAGCTTACCAGCTCACGATGAGCTTAAATGCGTCCAATGAGGTGATGAGGAGGAGACATCAGAAAACCCAGTCCCGTTTACCTCCGAATTACGACCCTCGGGTTCTTTTTGCTACACCCGGAGCCGGCCCAAGTAACCCGCTAGAGGCCAATCAGCTTATGACAGCCGGAACAGGAGGGCCGGCTCAGCCTCGGGAGATGACACCACCTCATGTGAGCATGTCACCGCCGCGTTATGGGCCGGTACCGCCGGGTCACTTTTCCAACCCCATGGAGAACTTAATCACGGCTTCAGCGTGTTTGGCGGCTCTTCCCATGGACGGTGATGACCCTACGGCAGTGGAGACCCGGAGGGTCAGAGAACTTCTCCGGACGGCCTTAGCTCAGCAAGAGACCTATTCTTATAGCCGGGACATGATTCATTCAACTCCTCCGCCTTGGTTAGCACCGCCTCGTCAGAATCGGAGCCCGAGTTACAGCAGGCACATGGACTCTGAAGCTTTGTCAAGCAACGCCCAACGCCGTAACCAACCGGGTGGCTATAATCCGGTGCAAGACCGACTACGTCAGGAGAACAAGCGGGCGTCTCAGCTAGCGGCTCAACAGACGGCACATCAAGATTTCCTAGAGTATCCAACGACTTCTATTGAGGCGGGAGTAGCCACTAGAACCGGCGGTGTTCCTTGTCTGGTACCAGCTCTGCGTAACGTGCGCCTGCCCAAGGACTTCAAGGGACCTCGAAACTTGCCGAATTACATGGCTGACCTGCAGCCCGAAGCTTGGATCGAAAGTTATGAGATGGCCATGGAGTTATTGGAAGTCAGCGACGCGGCAATGGCTAAATACTTCACCATGATGTTGGATGGAACAGCCCGGTCCTGGTTGAAGGGTTTGCCACCCGATTCCATTGGTTCATGGGCAGAGCTGAAAGCCCGTTTCATCCAGAATTTCAAAGACACATGTAAGCAGTCTATGTCAATTGTGGACTTGACAAATTGCAAACAGGCGGAAGGTGAATCTAAGACTCATTGGGTACGCCGGGTCAAGGAGATAATACATTCATCTGACAAGATGGATGCCGGCTCTCCAGTCCTCATGTTGGAGAAGAATTGCCGTTTTGAGCCACTGAGGTAGAAACTGGGGCGCCTTAAGCGTGATTGCAATGATATGGGTACGTTGATGGCGTCTTTAGTCAAATATGCCAATTCTGATAGTACCAAGGATCCTCCGTCTGATGAGGAAAAGACCGGGAAGGGAAATAAGAACAGGAATGGAAAGGGTCAGCAGCATAACCCGATGAATCAAGGAAGCAATAAGCGTAAGGCGGATGGTAACCCGGAATTTGTGGCCAATGCCAATGTGCAACGTAACAATCAGAGACGTAAAGGTAAGCCGCCTCGATCTGGCGGGTCAGGCCCATCTCTTGAGCAGCTACTCAATGAGCCTTGCCTGAGACACGGCACCAGGGAGCGGCCCGCCACACACCTGTGGAAAGATTGTGCGATCATGAAAGTGTTTAAGAATTCCAACACCTTTAATGCAATAATGGGTCTGGTGGCGGCTCAGGAGCTGCTGGTTTTCATGGCCCGGGTGGCGGATCAGGTTCCGGTTTCCAGGGACGTCAAGGCGGCTATAATCAATAGCATTCTGGTCAAGGAGAGCAGCAGCAGTAGCTGTCTTGTTATCAAAGCAATCCAAAGCAATTGAATAGTGAGCAGTACCATGTGTTTACCACTAGCTTATGCAAACGCGACCAGAAGGTTCATAAGAGGGCCGTGAATTCTGTTGAGCCGACAGTTCCTAGTTACTTAAGGTGGTCGGAGCAGCCCATTGTATGGAGCAGAGAAGATCACCGTCCACGGGTCGATAATCCGGGTCAGTTGGCCTTGGTGGTAGCACCTCAGATTGGTGGATATAAATTCACTAAGGTACTCATGGATGGAGGTAGTAGCATCAATATCCTCTATAATGAGACCATTTGACGCATGGGGTTAACTGACACGAATCTGAGGACATCCAACACTATTTTCCATGGAGTGGTTCCTGGTAAGTCGGCTTACCCAGTTGGCAAGATTGAGCTGGAGGTGGCCTTTGGAGATGAGTATGACTCCAGGGCTGAGAAATTGACGTTTGAGGTGGTCAAAATCAGAAGCCCATATCATGCTCTGTTTGGGCGGCCGGCTTATGCTAAGTTCATGGCACGGCCGTGTTATGTTTATTTACAAATCAAGATGTCGGGTCACAAGGGCACCATCACTGTGCATGGAAGTCGGAAGGTGGCGCTGGAATGTGAAGAAGGTGATGCAGCTTATGCTGAGTCTGCCTGTGCTACGGAGGAGCTCAAATTTTATCAAGATAATGTTGACCAAGCGGATATGACCTCCCTGAAGAAACCAACTACAGAGCATGACCCGACGTTGAAGTTTAAATCGACCGCCGAGACGAAGCTTGTTGACTTTACCCCAGGAGACTCTTCTAAGCAATTCAGCATCAGTAGCAATTTGGATCCCAAATAGGAAAGCGCGCTCATCGAGTTTATCCGTGAGAACCGGGACATCTTTGCATGGATTCCTTCTGACATGCCGGGTGTACCGAGGGAACTCGCTGAGCACACTCTCAATATTGATTCGAAGTATAAGCCGGTCAGGCAGTTTCTTCGGTGTTTTAACAAAGAGAGACGGAAAGCTATTGGGGAGGAAGTCGCCCGGCTCTTGGCGGCCGGGTTTATTATTGAAGTTTTTCACCCGGAGTGGTTGGCTAACCCGGTGCTTGTCCTCAAGAAGAACGGCACCTGGCGGATGTGTGTGGACTACATAGACTTAAACAAGGCTTGCCCGGCTGATCCCTTCGCTCTCCCCCGTATTGATCAAATCATTGATGCTACGGCGGGTTGTGAACGCTTGAGCTTTTTGGATGCTTACTCTGGTTATCATTAGATCAAAATGGCAGTTAAGGACCGAGAGAAGACGGCTTTCATCACTCCGTTTGGGGCCTTCTGTTATGTATCTATGCCGTTTGGACTCAAGAGTGCTCAGGCAACTTATCAGCGATGTGTGCAGAACTGTCTACACGATCAAATCGGGCGTAATGTTCATGCTTATGTAGATGACATCATGGTGAAGTCCAGAGAAAAGGAAACCTTAATATCCGACTTGAAACAAACCTTCAATAATCTCCGGGTTTATAAAATGATGCTTAACCCGGCCAAGTGTGTATTTGGTGTACCTGCAGGCAAGATTTTGGGTTTTCTGGTATCAAACAGAGGCATTGAAGCTAATCCGGAGAAGATTAAGGTAAGTACCTCTCTGGCTAAACTGGCGTGCATCAATGATGTTCAGCGATTGGCGGGTTGTGTTGCCACTTTAAGCTGATTCATAAGCCAGTTAGGTGAGAAGGCCCTAACACTGTATCAGATGATGAAGAAAACAGACACTTTTGTCTGGAGTGATGCTGTTGATGTTTTGTCACACCCTAGCTAGTCATGCATTAGAGTGTTGCATCATGTTTACTCTTTCATCAGAAACTTGAAATGGGGATGACAGAACCCCCAGTCCCCTCTGAAACCAACTAGGGTTACTAAAATAAATTTTCAATGAACCTGAAATGCCCTTCTAAAATGCCCATCATTTTTGCCTTGGTTCAGAACCTCTGACAAAAGTGGTGCACATTTTTCTAGGCCATCCTACGGTTCTTGAGTTAAATCATAACTATTTGAATTTGGGCATTTAAAATAATATAAAATATTTAAATGCTCAAATATCTCCAAACTAAAATGTTTCATGTTTGAAATAATCCAACTATGAGCCAGGAGTAGTTTGGTGATTTTTGGAGTTGCCTAGGTATTTTATTTAATTCAACAAAGTTGCAGATATATTAAATAAAACAGAAAACAAAAAAAGAAAGGGGAAAGACTTACCTGCGCGGCCCAGCCAGCTGGCCGGCCCAGCTAGCAGCCGACCCAGCCCAACACTGTAGCTCCCCGTCGTCTTCCTCCCCACGCCCCGAAGCTGCTGCGTGCTCGCGCGCGCGCGGCCGCGCGGCCACCTCCTGCTTGCCGACGCCCTCCTGGCCGCGTGGACGACGTCCGCAGCCCGTCCCGATCCCCCCTGCTCTCGCTCACTCTCCCCCGTTTCTCCCTCGCTCTCTCTCGCTCTCGGCCGAAGATCACCGTCGCCGCCGTTCGCCGTAGCCACTGTCTCCGGCCACCCCTCGCTCCCCCGAGTAGCTCAGAAGCTCCGCCACAACTCCCTCTTCCTCCCCACCGCTCCACGAGTCCCCGGAAGCCCTGCATCGTCGCCACGTCGCTGTTCCCCTCTTCGGGCTCCGACCACCGTCGCCGACGAATTCGCCGTCTCCAGCGCGTCCCCGAGCCCGCTTCGACGCCCACTGCAACCGCGGTGAGCCCCCGAGTCGTTTCCCCCTCTCCTTCCCCTCGTTCCCTCACCGTAGCTGCATCCCCACCACGGCCGAACCTCCGCCGTCGCCGAGCTCGCCGTCAACGCAGCTCCGGTGACCATTTGGTCACCCCGGCGAGTCCAACGCGTTCACAGAACCCAGTAGAGCATCCCTAGCGCCTCACTTTGCTCGACTTCGAGCTCCAGCACCACTCCCGTGCATGACCGAACCCCGGCGGCCGCAGCCGAGCTCACCGCCGTCAACTCCGGCCACCCCGACCCCAACTGACTCCGCCAAGAGCCGCGGGTCGTCCTCAGCTTCACTCCGGTGGTCTCCGCGGTCCATTTGGTGGCCGAAACGACCAAAACCACTATCGCCGCCGCACTGTTGGTCGCCGCCGGCCAGAACTCCGGCGAGCTGATGTGGCCTAGTTGATTAACCACTAATCCACCACCTACTGACGCTGACAAGTGGGCCCCAGGGCTTAGTCAAAGCTAACCAGCCCGGGTCAACGCGGGATTAGCCCCTGTGACACTGACGTGTGGACCCCACACGTCAGGTTTGACCCGAGCCAGCCCTGTTGACCTGCTGATGTCACTGTGATGTCAGGCTGACGCAGTAAATGATATTTCTGGATTTAAATTAAATCAGGAAATTCCAGAATATTATTTAAACTTCAAAAATTCATAACTTTTATTCTGTAACTCCAAATTGGACAAATTATATATGAAAAATGATCAGAAAAATCCAATCTATCCATCTGTACTATTTTCATGCATGATCAAACAAGTTAAATTGATGTTTTAAACAGAACAAGAAAAGGCACTTTAAAAGGCCATATTTGAATTTGGAATTTGAATCTTTGATTCAAATTTGCTCAAACACTTCTGGCTTTAGTTGCATTAGCCCAACACACTCATATTGCCATGTTTCATGCATGCATCATATTGTTGCACATTGTTTGGTGATGCCTGTGTATCGTTATCCTTTGCGACAGGGTCTGTCCCCGAGGAGTACCGTGACTACCCTAACGAAGAACCGTATCCGTGCAACGAACCATCAGGCAAGCAACCAACCATTTGATCATATCGATACAATCCCATATTCTCGCTCCTACTCTATTTTACTGCATTAAGACAACGCGATTCAAACTGCTGTGTGCTACGGTAGTTGAACCCATTTCCTCTGCATGACCTGTCATTGCCACAGTAACTAGATGAAACCCACTAGCATGTGTAGGAGTTGATTGAGCCATATGTATGTGTTGTTCCTACCTTGCTATGCCTGCTATGCTTAGAGTTGTGTCAGGTCTGGTTCATCTGGGTGATGGGCTAGAGTGAAATGATTATGTCGGTAATAAGAGTGGTGTGGTGAACACGATTTGGTAAAGGTATCGATGAGAGGCCATGTAGGAGTACATGGTGGGTTGTTTCATTGAAGCCGACCTTAAGCACTGAGATCTGTATGTGTGATTTAAGATACAGCTACTACCATGCATTGGGCCCTGAAATATGACCCCGCTCGACTTCTTATTCACCCTAGCTCTCTGTCCAGGAGTTGCAAGTAGTTTCTGGTGTTTGTAGCCTACTGGAGGCCGCGGACAGCGCTGACCGTAGGGGTGGGCTGTGATGCGGTAGGTACGTGGCCGGGTGTACCGAATACCCGTTAGGTATTTCGGGAACCCTGTTCACATCGTTCGGGGCCGTATGGGAAACCTCGGCCGGACTCCCTGCGGATGGAACCTGGATAGGCGATAAACCTGGACTAGAGGCTTAGGTGTTTAGGTAGGTCGTGGTCTACACCCACGTCGGTTTTCGCTTGAAGTCTGCCGAGCACATGTCGTGTGCAGACGCTAAGTGGTGGAAACATGTATGAAGAAGTACACCCCTGCAGGGTTAACATCATCTATTCGAATAGCCGTGTCCGCGGTAAAGGACTTCTGGGTTGCTTATATCAGTTCATAGACAAGTGAAAGTGGATACTTTAAAATGCGCAAGATAAGCGTGAGTGCTATGGATGGCGTTCTCGTAGGGAGACGGGAGCGGATCCATAGTGGTGTATTGATATGGTGAATATGTGGACTCGTGTGCGCCACCTCAAAAGAGTCGCTTGCAGTCGTAGTTTAGGATAGCCACCGAGTCAAAGCTGGCTTGCTGCAGTTAAACCCCACCATCCCCTTTGTTGATAATGATGCATATGTAGTTAGTTCTGATGTAAGTCTTGCTGGGTACATTTGTACTCACGTTTGCCTATTTTATGTTTTGCAGAGAGACTTCAGTCTCACTAGTAGTTCCGCTTGGACTTTGACGTTTAGCTTGATACCTCAGCTACGATCTTGTGCCCTCGGCAGGATCTGATAGATAGTCAGGCTTCTCAGCCTTTTTCATTTATAGATGTCTGTACTCAGACATGATAGCTTCCGCTTGTGCTTTGACTTGTATGCTCTGATTGTTGGGTCATGAGACCCATGTTTGTAATGTCTCGCTCCTCGGAGCCTATTGAATAAACTACTTGAGTCGTAGAGTCATGTTGTGATGCCATGTTGTATTGCACATATCGAGCATATTGTGTGTATGTTATTGAAATGCTTGGTATGTGTGGGATCTGACTATCTAGTTGTTTATCTTTAGTAGCCTCTCTTACCGGGAAATGTCTCCTAGTGTTACCGCTGAGCCATGGTAGCCTGCTACTGCTCTGGAACACTTAGGCTGGCCGGCATGTGTCCTTCTTCGTTCCTGTGTCTGTCCCTTCGGGGAAATGTCACGCTTTGAGTACCGGAGTCCTGTTAGCCCGCTACAGCCCGGTTTACCGGAGTCCTGCTAGCCCAGTGCTACAGCCCGGACCCACTTGCTGATGACCGACACGTTCGAAGCTGGGTCATGGATGCCTGTCCCTGTAAGTCTGTGCCACTTTGGGTTTACGACTAGTCATGTCAGCCCGGGCTCTTTATCATATGGATGCTAGCGACACTATCATATACGTGAGCCAAAAGGCGCAAACGGTCCCGGGAAAAAGGTAAGACGACACCCGTGGGGATACCGTGCGTGAGGCCGCAAAGTGATATGAGGTGTTACCAGCTAGATCGATGTGACATCGAGTCGGGGTCCTGACATGTTTCCTTTGAAGACTTGAAGAGACAGTTGTCTAAGCCACCGGTTCTTACGGCTCCCATTGATAAAGAGCCATTGCTGTTATACGTGGCTGCCAATTCATGAGCCGTCAGTGTTGCCATCATGGTGGAGCGTAAGGAAGCTGGCAAGGAGCATACGATTCAACGGTCGGTTTACTACATCAGTGAGGTGCTCATTGAATCTAAACGAAGGTATCCACATTGGCAGAAACTTGTTTACGGAGTGTTTATGGCCAACCGGAAGTTGAAACCGTACTTTCAAAGTCATCCTATAACTGTGGTAAGTTCTGCCCCTTTGGGAGATATCATCCAGAATAGGGAGGCCACAGGACGAGTCGCCAAGTGGGCCATCGAGCTTGGGCCTCATGATTTGAAGTACATGTCACGTACTGCTATTAAGTCTCAGGCCTTGGTGGACTTTATCAATGATTGGACAGAGTTACGGGCACCTGAGGAGAAGCCAGATAACACATATTGGACTATTTACTTTGATGGGTCCAGGCAGCTAGAAGGCTCGGGGGCTGGAGTTGTTTGAACTTCCCCCCGAGGTGACAAATTTTGTTATGTACTCCGGCTTATGTTTCCATGTACTAACAATGCAGCAGAGTATGAGGCCTTACTCCATGGTCTCCGGATGGCCAAGGAGATGAACTTAAGCCGGGTAAGGTGCTTGGGCGACTCAGATCTCGTGGCTCAGCAGGTGTCAGGCAAGTGGGATTCTAAGGATCCCCTTATGGCAGCTTACTGTCGTGAAGTAGATGCTGTGGCTGGTCACTTCAAGGGTTATCAAGTGGAGCACATTGATCAAAGGAAGAATGAGGCGGCTGATGCTTTAAGCCGGTTGGGATCTCAACATAAGCCGGTGCCGCCTAACACCTTTCTCGATATTTTACATAACCCTTCTGTCAAGGTGCCTACCGAGGAAGAACTAGCGGTGCCTGACCCGGAGGCACAGCTGGTGGCAGCTCTTCACGTTACCCCAGATTGGACAGTGCCATATTTGGCTTATATGACCCGGGGAGAATTACCTGAGGATTAGATCTTGGCAAGACAAATCGTCAGGCGCTCCAAATCTATGACGATTGTTAACAGCGAGTTACATCACCTAAGTGTCACTTGGGCGTTTCAACGCTGTGTGTCACCTGCAGAAGGCCAAGAAATACTTCGTGAGATCCATGAAGGGGATTGTGGCCATCATGTCGGGTCAAAATCTATGGTAGCCAAAGCTTTTCGTCATGGTTTCTACTTGCTGACGGTTCATGCTGATGCTGAGGATCTAGTCAGTAAATGTGATGGTTGTCAAAAGTTCTCACGACGAGCTCATGTGCCGGCTCAAGAGTTGAGGATGATCCCAATCACTTGGCCGTTTGCAGTCTGGGGGCTTGACATGGTTGGGCCTTTCAAGAGGTCTAAGGATAAAAAGACACATCTCCTAGTGGCAGTGGATAAGTTTACAAAGTGGGTTGAGGCAGAGCCAGTCAGTAAGTGTGATGCAGCCACGGCAGTTCAATTCATAAAAAAGGTGATCTTTCGTTTTGGTTTCCCACACATCATTATAACTGATAATGGCACTAATCTCTCCAAGGGTGCCATGGAAGAGTTCTGTCAACGAGAGCATATCCGGCTTGATGTTTCGGCTGTTGCTCATCCTCAATCCAATGGTCAAGCAGAAAGAGCTAATCAAGAGATCCTGAAGGGTATCAGACCCCGGCTCTTTGTCCCCTTACAGCGGACTCCGGGTTGTTGGGCGGAGGAGATACCTTCCGTGTTATGGAGCATCAACACTACGCCTAACAGATCTATAGGCTACACACCTTTCTTTATGGTGTATGGTGCGGAGGCGGTCCTGCCAAGTGACATCTGGCACGATTCACCCCACGTGGCGGCTTATGTTGAGGCTGACAATGAAAAAGCTCGTGAGGATGCACTTGACTTGTTGGATGAGGAGCGAGACTTGGCAATAGCCCGCTCAGCGATTTATCAACAAGACCCGCGCCGCTATCACAGCCACCGGGTTAGGAGCAGGACCTTTCAGGAAGGCGATTTGGTGCTCCGGCTCATCCAGGATCAATTTGACATGCACAAGCTATCCCCACCTTGGGAAGGACCCTTTGTGTTCAGCAAGAATTTGCACAAGGGATCATACTACCTCATTGATGTTCGAGAGCACAAAGACTCACGTAAATCGGAGGAGGAGACCCCCGGCCGTGGAATATTGCTCATCTCCGGCCTTACTATACTTAAGCCACCGGCTCACATGATGTATATATTTTTTGACAATGTATATATTACATAAAGAAATAAAGCAGGACCTCTGTCCTTTTTACCCTCAAAGGTTTATGTGTCTTCTTTATTAGGTGGTGGAAAGAACCAACAGGGAGCAGATCACATTTGAATCCGGCTTTCCCTTTGGTCTGGCTTATGATCATATCTGAATCTAGCCATGGTCACTTGGGGGCTTCCTGTTCAAACATAGGTCGTATTTGAACCAAAGAAACATAGCTATCGATACCCATTTGATTGGCATACTGCCAAACCCACTTGGGGGCTTCTTGATCATATTTGAATCATAGCTTAACCCCTTTGGGTCTGACATGGATCGTATTCGAATCAGCGCCATTAAACAACTCTTATGGTCACCTGGAGGCTTCCTGTTCAAACATAGGTCATATTCGAACCAAAGAGAACATAGCTATCGATACCCACTTGATCGGCATCGCCAAAGCCATTGGGGGCTATATGATCGTATCCGAATCTTAGCTTAACCCCTTTGGAACGGTTTACTGATCGTATTCGAATCAGAAGCCTTTGAATATTGTTTATATATCATAAGCATAATTATTTGACTGTCTTGAGACCTCTTTGAAAGCACTATGAGATGACTTTTGTTCTTCCGGCTTAATATTGATTATCCCAGGTTGTTAAGTGCCAGGTGAACATTATATGTTCCAACTTTCAGGAGTTGAGTTTATCCGCATGGTGAAGGTCATATAAGCAGGCGAGATTACCAAAGGGATTGCAGGTATGCTATGGTGATTATGTTTAACAAATGTAATCATAAACCGGCCTGTATATGATGTTTTGAGGTTTGCCCTCTGGGTTATCAATACCTTATGTGCCCCCGATGCGATAAAACGCCAAGGGAATTTTGCTTGTTTTATATGTAGGATAAGGCAAGCAAATTTAACATCAAGGAAACAAACGATCAACATAAGTTGGAAATATATAACAACGACATCTTACGAAAGTATTAAGCTCCATAAACATGCGCAAAGGCATGACAAACATTGAGAGGTTTTTTCTATCCTATTACAAGACTCCCCGAGTCTGAATAAATGAAGCATTGTTTTTTGCAAAGTTATAAAACGCCTGGCGGTTCATTCCTTCGGCGGGCTTGAAGACTCCGGGTTATCCTTCTCCGCCTCTCCATCGGTTGCTTTGTCCTAGAAGGTGGACGAGGCCCAGTAAATGCCACTCAAGGCTTCAAACTCAGCCTCATCATCTATTAAACCTGCTGGGTCCACTTCAGGGGCTAAAGTATGCTTATGCATTGGAGGGATCAGGCTGACTTGGTCATATGGAATGTTTGGAATTCTCCGATTCTCGCTATCATAGCCCGGCGAATACTTAGTAAGATCAGTATCATTCCCAATAAGGGTAGCCAAGGGACATACGACTTTGACACTGGTGGTGAAATCATGATCATCAAATACAGTACCGTCCTCCTTCAGGCTCGGATATCCAAGAGAGAGGTCAGCCAGGTCAAGCTCTGGCATCCATGCCTTTGCCCAGCTTAATGCGGCCACGGCTTCGTCTCTTGAAGATGCCCTCCTTAAATCCTGAATTCGTTGAGGTAGCACTACGAGATGCTTCAGCACATCTTGTAGGAGGCAGGGAGTGGTATTTGATAAGGCTACAACGGCTAAGGCACGTTGTGACCCAGAGTACAGTTGTTCCACTAAAGTGTAAACCGCCTTAAGCTTGATCAACATGTTTTGCTGGAGGTTGGTACTCCTGGGGCCTATGTGTTCACAAGCATAACAATGAGCTGGAGGTAACTATTACAATAGTCATTGGAAGATTACAATGTTTGAGGTTTTGCAAAGTAACTTATCGAAGATGGCTGAGACCATTTAGGATATCTGCCGTTTTAAGTTGGACAGCTCGGTTGTTGCCTCTGCAAGAGATGCTTCTGCCGTCTCGGCCCGAGTCACCAGTGAAGCCTTCTCATCAGCCCAGGCTTTCTTCTCTGACTCAAAATTTTTCTTCAACTTCTCATTTTCAGAGACACTGAATTCAAATTTGGAGTTGGCCTTCTGAGTTTCAAGTTCTTGGGTTTTCAGCCGGCTCTTCAGGCCAGCAAGTTCCGACTCAAATTGACTTATGGTGGCCTGCATTGATATTAGATTATGGTAAGGATCACGGTGAGATAACATTCAAGTCCCAAGCATTTTACAAGTAAAGATACTTGGCACTTGGGGGCTAATGTATGCTTATGAATTTCTAACCTACCCTGTCGAGTCATGCATATTAAGTCTCAAGCATTTTACAAGTAAAGATACTTGACACTTGGGGGCTAATGTGTATCGCAAATTCAAAAACTATCATGCTATCACTGGGTTAAATATATTCTATTGAAACCGGACAAACTAACAGTAAAGCAGATTTCTAAGTCTACATCATATTCATTCATAAGCAATAGACTTGGGGGATGGTACAGTAAGTAAGATTCAGGAAAATAGCATAAGTTATACCTCAAATTGCTCTATTTGTTTCACCATGTCAATTTCTAGGTCACGACTATTATGCACTTGGTTCAGATAGCCCGAGACTATATCACCAATGCTTAAGTGAGTATAGTCAGTGATGTCATGTTTGGCTTTTCGGCGTTTGGCAAGTTCTTCCTTGGCAGTGCATTTGGCAAGAACAGTAGGCCGCCTCGGTTCAACAAATTGACTTTTCAGAAATTCAACTTCTAGGTCAGTCGTCTTGGCTGGGCTAGGAGCTTCCTGGTTATCAGAGTTGTGGATAGCATCTTCGGCAAGCGGGTCAGAGGTTGGCACCGGAATATCAGAAGCCGGTTTAGGCGGCGGCTGATGGGTGGAGCTATCAGGAGTGGACAAGTCAAGCGGCGGTTCAGTGACAACCGGGTCTTGGGATGGCTTATTCTTCCTTGCCCTCTTGCTGGGCTTTACTTGCATGCTGTCAATAAAGGTAGAATGATGAATATTAAAGCATAAGCAAAGTAAAACCTAAAATAAATAAGGTTACATTACCCGGGAGCCGTTTTGAAAGCTGGCATGTTGGATTGCATAGACTTGTCGGAGGAAGGAGAGGTATCCTGATAATTGGAGTCAGATGAATTCAGAGGTTGGCGAATCAAACCCGCCAAAGGTAAAACAGAACGTAAATCGGAGATAACCTCGGTCCGACGCTTCCTAATTGCATCGGGTAAGCCAAAGGAGAGTTCTGCGTCTTGATTGGCCCGAGTTGGCCTCCGGTTTTCAAGCTGTTGTTGCTTCAAAAGAAATTGAGGATCTTGATAAGCTAGAGGATGTGAAAATCTTACTTTCCAGGTCACCCTTCGGATTTTTTTGCTTTGGCAAAGGCTCTGAGTCGGAGGAGATTATAGTTACCTCTTCGTCAACTGCTTGACTGTTCCCCGTATCCTCCTGAAAGGATAGAATGTTAGTAAAATAACAACGAAGGAGTTAAGAAAATTAAAGGATTACCTCTTCATCATCCGAAGAAGTATCATCCAATTTGAACAAGTCGGAGGCGCTGGGTTTCTTCTTCTTTGAGGTTCCCATCTTGGTGGCTTTCCTTTCGGTTTTCTTGGCTGCCCTAGCTTGTTTGGCAGCCTCATGGTCATACTTAACCTTCCAGAAGTTATCATCGGCCTATGGAAAAAGATGAGGAATTATGAGTACAAATAAGGTATAACATCTTAAAGAGTATTTATTAAGATTGATAACTCACTGTAGGGGCCGGGTTCTTCTTGCAGAAGTGAAGTAAGCCGAAGGCATTTCTAGTTACAGTGCCCTCCTTCAGTAGTGACTGGGTTGTAGCATCTACCACATCATCTGGTAAGTCATTAGGACTATGACGCATTGGATCATCCTTCTCGCCTGTGTAAGTACACATTAAGATGGAGCGGCGGCTTAATGGATGTACTCGCCAGGTGACCCAGACTCGGACCAGATCAATGCCATTTAAACCGTTTCCCAAAAGAGCTTTGATCTTCTTGATGGTGGGATTGAGAGGCAGGCGTTCAACAGCAGTCAGTTTATCCGTCAGCGGATGGTTGGACTCAAGGCGCAAGGCGCGGAAGCCGGGTAGAGGCCTCTCATCAGCCGGTGACGTGTCCTGATAGTAGAACCACGTCTGATTCCAATCTTTTGGATGGCTTGGCAATTCAGCATAAGGAAAAAGGCAGTCTCTCCGCCGCTGAATCGAGATGCCGCCAAGCTCAAGACTAGGCCCGTTGGCACGTTCATTCTGCCGGTTCAAGTAAAAAATCTCTCTGAACAGAAGCAGACTTAGTTCTTCTCCCAGGTATACCTCCCAGAAGACTTGAAAATTGCAAATATTTGACACGGAATTGGGTCCAATGTCTTGAGGTCTAAGATCAAAGAAATTCAAAACCTCCCTGAAGAATTTTGAGCCGGGAGGGGCAAATCCCCGGCTCATGTGATCCGTGAAAATTATTACTTCCCCTTCTTTGGGTTGAGGCCTCTCTTCAGACGGGTCAGGGGCACGATAAGACATAACCTCCTTTTTTGGCAGATGGCCAGACTTCATGAATTCATCCAGTTTACTCTTAGTAACTATGGATGGGACCCAATTGCAGGTCACAGGGGCCTTGGTTGCCTTAGGTGCCATGGCAACAGTTGGCCTATGACAAAATAAGAGGTTCCGGTTCAATTTTAACCCGGGAGAAAATGTCTTAATTATTCAAGGAGGCGACTTAATAAGGGGCCTAATGATATAAGGATAACTATGCAACAGTATTTAAGCCGCTACATGTATCAAAAGGAGTTCAAATTTCTTAAGGTCATGAGAAGCAAGCAAGGCTTACATATCAATGTCACTTATTTAAGCCGGCTACATGGACAGTTGTGTTTAAGGGTATTTAACAGAAGTATTTTTCCGGGTGATACAAATAGGTTTCATAATCTGATACTGTTATTTAAGATCAAAAAGCTGTTCCGACAAGAAAATTTTCTAGACCTAAGATTGACGCAGGTGAAGTTCAAGAGCTCGAATGGGGTCTTTGGGTAACAAAAAGGGATCTATCTGCATTCAAAGTAGGTGCGGAGAATCTACCGCATCAGTTTTTACCATCTCCAAGATCAAGAAAAGTGGGGGTGATTGAATCTATGAAAGGGAACTAGTAAACAACGAAGAACGCGAAGAACTCGAAGGTCCTAATGTGGATCTAAGAAACGCGGAAGAGGAAAATTACGAATGCAGGCTTGCGGCAGAGAGTCGTCGCAATTCTCTGGTCATACCAGGTTGATGCAGCGGCCGGAGTTGGTGAAGACGAGATCTGCGACGGCGGCGGCGGCAGAGCTCGAGCGACAGAGAAGCAGCAAGAGGAAGAAGATGACTGGAAGGAGGAGAATGGGAAGACCTAGGTCATGCCTATTTATAAGGAAAGGATAACTAAGACGACGCGAGAAACGAGGAGATAAGAGTTATTAGCCAGCGGCCCCGACGCGTCGGTTTTCGGAACAGTCAATAAAGGCAAAGATCGGTTGGAGGATACGGTGGAATACAAAAAGAATTTAAGATGACGTCACGACGGGTTAACACGGATCCAAAAGATGACGTCATGGTGGGTGAAAGAAAACCTTTGCATAGTCAGAAGACTGAAGATTTATTTTTGAAGGTACATTAAGATTGACATGAACAGGTTCAAATTAATCTGGGGCCTAATGTTGGGGATATACCTATTTGTGTAAGCCGCCCAGGAGGGGCCGGGTTACGCAAAGAAGATTCACCAAAGAGAAGCCCAAGACCAAGCATAAAGATGGCGGTTCAATAAAGGGCTTAAGGCCCACAGGTGACTTAAGGCCCGTTGTAGTAAACCGCCATAATGGCTTGACTTGTATCATAAGGTAGATTTAACTGGTCACCGAGCCAGCCACTGTTTATAAGCCGGCCGGGACTCTGTAAGCCACAGGGCGTCAACCCATGTATATAAGGGGACGACTTGCTGGCGGCTTTGGGCAAGAAACAACTCATCAAGAGCCGGGCATAGCGTATCTCGCTCCCTGGCCATCGAAACATCAATACCAACCCAACTAGACGTAGGCCTTACCTTCACTGTAAGGGGCCGAACTAGTATAAACCTCTCATGTCCTTTGTCCCGATCAACCCCTTCAAGCTTCCTAGTTGCGATGGCTCCAGAACTAAGTCCTTTCACGAGGACATCTGATGTGACAATTCCACGACACCGACAATCACGCCTTATGGGTAGAACTTAGGAAAAGGCTCAATGTTCCATGAGTTTTGCACTGGGATGCCATTTTTCATCTCCAGATGGACTGCACCAGATCTGGTGACACGTACTACCCATTAAGGGCCTTCCCACTTTGGTGTCAACTTGTTTGAACCCTTGGCAGATTGAACACACCTAAGGACAAGGTCACCTTCCTCAAGACTCTGGGCATGAACCCTGCGGCTGTGATAGCAGCATAGGGTTTCCTAGTATCATGCAGCACGTACAACAGCCTGGAGATGATCTTCCTCGAGGAGCGTGGCATTTTCATGCCGTAGCTACTCTTGCACTACTTCATCGCAGGCAAGTACCCGAGGTGACCCATATATGAGTTCCATGGGGAGCGCAGCTTCTGCACCGTATATCAGGGAGAAGGGAGTCTGGCCAGTAGCTCGATTTGGTGTCGGCCTAATTAACCAAAGAACCACCGGCAACTCATCAATCCAGCGCTTGCTGCATTTTCGCAATCTATTGAAGGTTCTTGTCTTCAGCCCTCACAGCACTTTAGCGTTCATCCTTTTTGTTGTCCGTTGCTCATTGGGAGCACATTGGAGGCAAAACAGGCCTTGCTTCCAAACTCTGGATGTACTGCATGAAGGCGCATCTTGTGAACTGGGTGTTGTTGTCGGTAATCACTCTGTTGGGTACTCAAAAATGACACATCAATCCCTTGAAGAACTTGATAGCTGATTGCACCATCACCTTTCTCACTGGCAATACTTCAGGCCACTTTGTAAACTTGTCGATAGCCACGCACACGAATTCAAAGCCCCCGGTAGCATGGGGAAAGCGGCCCAAGATGTCGGCCCCCAGACCACGAAGGGCCAGGATAAAGGGAGGTCTGCAAGGCTTGAGCTGGTTGATGAATATTCTTGCAGTGGAACTGGCATGCTTCACACTTGGTGATGAGCTCAGTTGCATCCCAGAGGGCAGTGGGCCAGTAGAATCCATGCTAGAAAGCTTTCCCGACAAGTGCTCTTGATCCTAGATGCGATCCACACACACCTCCATGTATCTCCCCCAACATCACTAGTCCATCTTCTTAACTGATACACATCAACTTCATGTCAATCGGCGTCTTTCTATATGGAATTGTGTCGACAAACTATACATACTCGATTGCCGAGCCACTTTCTTAGATTCCTCTGGGTCGTCAAGAAGTTCTCCCGGCTACTCCGGCTCCAATGCAAGGCCATGTGGGAGACATGGTGCTGAAATTCATCGTTAGGCTGCGGGAGCCACCTCGCAGCCGCCCGCGGCTTCCTTGCCCCATTGCAAGGGTAATGGAGGTCGATCAGACGCACGGGTTGAGGCTACACATGAGGGGTTGCTGCAATGGCACCATGCGGGTGGGCGTTGAGTTCCCTGCACCTCATGTCATCCATGCTTCTCCGGCGTGGATGGAGGACTTTTGCTCGCACTCATAGCCTCGCCGAGAGGCACGTCCTCCATTTTAAACTAATGGAGGTCGATCTACTCTCCATCAATGTCTTTGGGCGCTCGAATGCTCGCTTAGGGTGATGTGCGGAGAGCTCGAGCGATGGGGAAATCTCCTCCTCGAGCGGTATCAATGAGGAGGACATTGACAGTGAAGACGGTGATAAGGAGCCTCCGGTCGTCAAGCACGAAGATGACGACTCGTACTCTGGCTGAGCGTCGGACACACCACCACCGCCAGCTAGGCGCCGATAGCACCACCATCTGCAACTGGACCCCGGCAAAGCGACATGCCAGGGGTGTTTGGCCATGTCATCACCGCTTCCTCCAGCTACACCCCAACAGGCTTCCTCGTGACTCCGCCTTCATCTTCCCTGCCGTTGTCCCTATCGAGCCGCGTCCCTCTGTGTCGGTGTTCTGGGAACGGGGGTCCCCAGACTTGCCTGCCTACAGCCTGCGGCGTGGCTCAAAGGGGCCCCAGCATGGCCCATCTTCATCAACACAAGCTCAAGACCCTCGCGAGGGGCCAAGCCTCGTGGGGCGGACGACAACGAGCTTCCTCAGGCACGGCCTCGTCAGGCTGGCTCACGAGGAGGCGGAGAGTTCAAGGCGGGGTACCTTGCGAGGTGCCCATGACGCAAGCCATGACGACCAAGGGCGCTAGCCGGGCGCCAGCCCGCGCAGTGTCCTTCTTTCCTATTTGGTGCAAGGGGAGCAAGCACAGGCGAGAGCATCAAGCAAAGGCATCCATTTCGGTGCAACAAGACCAAGACCAGTCCAACGGCAGGATGGAGGTCACCGTGGAGCCCAAGTCGGTGTCACCACCAGAGCCTTTGACAGGCGAGGACCAACTTTAGTCAGGATAAGTGTACTATATGTTCCCCTTCAAATTGGCCAATTGTTGGCGCCCTTCCCGCTCAATATTTGGGAAGAGGCCCAGGGCCTTCGCCTATAAATAGGACTAGCCACCCACAAGGAAGAGGCATCTGGATAGGAATCTGGAGATAAGATAAACAGCTAGAATCAACCCCTCCAAGGGGACAACACCACCACAAGAACAGACCCTCGCGAGGCTGTTCTTCCTTGTATTGTTCATCATCAGCCCAAGAGGCAATCCACCACGCCACACACTAGAGTAGGGTATTACACCACAATGGTGGCCTGAACCAGTATAAACCCTATGCCTCTTGTGTTGTTCTTCTCGTAGTTTAGATCCTAGCGATTCGGCGGGGAACAGGTAGGTAGAAGGCGAAACCTCCGCGCGCACCCCAGTGTTCGAACCTCAAGGGTCTGCTGGAACCCTAAATCAGACATTTGGCACGCCAGGTAGTGGTGCGCAGGAATTCGTCTTCCGTTGCCTTGCTCTTCTCCGACCGTCGCGTCCATGGATGACGCTCGTCGGGCTGCTTGCGCCACTCGAGTCGCCCGGACGGCTCCCGTCGGCGCGTGCGCTCGTTGCTCCCCGTCGCCCGCCGTCAACACCGCCACCGGCCCGGCGGGGAACGAGCAACTAGTATCGCCCCTGCATCCCTTCGTGGCCTCCTGGGAAAAGCCACGCAACCTCCTCCTCGCCCGCCACGCCGCTCCGGCCTCCCCGGTCGTCGTGGCCCTCCTGGGCGGCTCGCAGGCGCCGCCCTCCAGTCACCATGTCAAGCCGTTCATCCGCCAGGCCGGCGCCACCTCCGCGTGGCAGGGGGCTTCCCGGGACCGGCCGGAGCCGCAGGCAAGGCTAGCCTTCAGCTCGGAAGACCACCCCCCCAATTCGGCCTACTCAGGTGCGCTCCCGATGTTGTGCACCGCCACCATCTGCCAGGTGGCTGTCACCAGGACCCTCATCGACGGTGGCGCGGGCCTCAACGCGCTTTGAGTCGAAACTTTCGACCTCCTCCTCATACCCCGGGGGCAGCTGCGGCCGAGCCAACCCTTCATGGGCATCGGGGGCGGGTCATCCAGCTCCTTGGGACAGATCCGGCTCCCAATGACCTTCGGCACCTGCGATAATTTCCGCACGGAGCTGGTCGATTTTGACATCGCCCTCATCGGCCTCCCCTACAATGCCATCCTCGGCTACCCAGCGCTGGCCCAATTCATGGTCACGACTCACCCGGCATACAACCTCATGAAGATGCCCGGGAGCAGCGAAGTCCTCACCGTGCCAAGGGACACCGAGGATGCGCTGCGAGTGCCCAGCTCGCCTTCAAGACAGCGGCGTCAGCACAGCCCGCCAACGCGGGGGGCCCCCGAGCCTAAGGGGGCTGCGCCAGCCAAGAAGAAACAATTGTTCACCCAAGACAAGGCGGAGACCAAGCAGATACCCGTCGACGAGGACGGGTCCACCAGCGCCACTTTCACCATAGGCGCCCACCTCGAGCCCGAGTAGGAGGAAGCCCTGGTCAAGTTCCTGCGTGCAAACAAGAAGGTGTTCGCTTGGGAGCCTGATCAGCTGGCAGGGATCCCACGGTGCGTGATCGAGCACCACCACAACGTGTGCCCCAACGTGCGCCCCGTAAAGCAGAAAGCAAGGCGGCAGTCCACTAAAAAGCAGGCCTTCATCGTCCAGGAGACCCGCAAGCTAGAATCCGTGGGGGTCATTCGCGAGGTTCGATATCCAAATTGGTTGGCCAACCCTGTGGTGGTACCAAAGAAGGAAGGGAAGGAACGCATGTGTGTCGACTTCACCAACCTCAACAAAGCATGCCCGCAAGATCCTTTCCCGCTCCCACGCATCGATCACATCGTTGATTCCACTGCTGAGTGTGACCTGTTATGCTTCTTGGACGCCTTCTCCGGGTATCATCAGATCAAGATGGCGGTGGAAGACGTGGAGAAGATGGCCTTCCTGACCCCATGTGGGGTATACTGATATACATGCATGTCCTTCGGACTGCGCAACGTGGGGGCAACCTTTCAGTGGCTCATGCACATCACCTTGGGCCCGCAGCTTGGGAAGAACGTGGAGGCCTACGTCGACGACATTGTAGTAAAGTCTCGTGAGGCCAAGACCCTGATACAAGACCTAGAGGAAACCTTTGCAAGCCTCAATGCAGTAAGCCAAAGGCTCAACCCGGAGAAGTGTGTGTTTGGAGTCCCCTCGGGCAAGCTCTTGGGTTTCCTCGTATCCTACTGGGGCATCGAGGCCAACCCGGAGAAGGTCAAGGAGGTCGAGGACATGAGACGGCCAAAGACCCTCAGAGAGATGCAGAAGCTCACCGGGTGCGTGACCGCACTGGGCCTTCATCTCTATGTTGGGGGAGCGAGCGCTGCCTTTCTTCCTGTTGATGAAGAAAAAGGGACCCTTTGAATGGACTGAAGAGGCCGACAAGGCATTCCAAGATCTCAAGAGATACCTGACCAGCCCACCGGTGATGGTGGCCCCACGCCCACAAGAGCCCTTGGTACTCTACCTCGCCGCCACTCCCTATACAGCCAGCACAGCCCTGGTGGCGGTTAGGGAGGAGCGTCGGACCATGGCCGCGGCAGCTGCCCGCGCCAAGGCAAAACAGGACCAAAAAGGACTCACGGAGATCACTACCACGATTGAGGAAGATCATCCGCCGCAGGGGAACGCACCAGGAGCGGGAAAGGCCCTTCCCCCAGGCAACCAGCTTCTGGAGGCTCCGCCGCCTCAGGAGGCACCACGGTTTCCGGAGGACGCCATTAGCACCGAGGCTCCAAGCCTCGTCGAGCACCCGGTGTACTTCGTCAGCACGGTGTTGCGAGATGCGAGGGCACGGTACCCCATGCCTCAGAAACTTCTCCTTGTGCTACTGGTGGCCTCGCGCAAGCGACGGCACTACTTTCAGGGTCACCCTATCAAGGTTGTCTCCGCGTACCCCTTGGAAAGAGTGCTCCGGAGCCGTAACTCAGCCGGAAGGGTTGCCGAGTGGAACATTGAGCTGCAAGCATTTCAGCTCGAATTCAGCACGACCCGAGTCATCAAGGGGGCTGCCTTGGCAGATTTCGTGGCAGAATGGACAGAGGCGACAGGCCTAAAGGCTGATGAAGATCGATCCCTCTCCTCGAGAAGTGAGGCGCCGAACGGTTGGGTCATGTACGTCGACGGGGCGTTCTCCAGGCACGGCGCGGCGGCTGGCGCGGTACTTATATCTCCTACCCAAGACAAGCTCTACTACGTCGTGCAGCTTTGTTTCCAACATGGAGAAAAGGTCTCCAACAATATAGCAGAATATGAAGGCCTGATAGCGGGCCTGAAGGCTGCGACCGCCCTCGGAGTAAAGCGCCTTACCATCAAAGGTGATTCGCAACTCCTCGTCAACTTCTCGAACAAAGTATACGAGCCAAGGGATGAGCACATGGAAGCCTACCTCGCGGAGGTCCGCAGGATGGAGAAACAGTTCTAGGGGCTGGAGTTACAGCACGTGCCCCGTGGCACCAATTAGGAGGCCGACGACATCGCCAAACAAGCGTCCAGGCGACTTCCTCAGGAGCCTGGCGTCTTCGAGGAGTGGCTCTTCAAGCCCTTGGTCGTGCCGTCACTGTCAAGCGCGGTGCAGCCTCGGGAGGAGCTCTCCCAGCCGCCGGCCTCGGGAGCCCCGGTCTGCGGGCCGGCCTCAGGGGCGCGTTTGCTCTTGACTATGGAGCCTCAGGAGGGATGCTGGGTCACGAAGCTCCGGAGCTATCTGACACAAGGGATCTTGCCAGAGAAGGAGGAGGAAGCAGAGTGCGTGGCGCGGCAGGCCACAGCATACTGCATCAGGGATGGGGAACTCTACCGGAAGCGACCAAATGATGTATCCCTACGCTGCATCTCCAGAGAGCAAGGGAAAGAGCTGCTGGTGGACATACATGGTGGAGACTGTGGGCACCACTCGTCATCGTGAACCCTCGTGGGCAAGGCATTCCGAAGCGGTTTCTATTGGCCTACCGCGCTCAATGACGTTGTCAAACTGGTAAAGGCCTGCGAGGCCTGTCAATTCCATGCAAAGCAGATCCATCAGCCGGCGGGGGGTCTGCAAACCATACCCCTCACGTGGCCATTCGCAGTCTGGGGGCTTGATATCCTGGGCCCGTTTCCCCGAGCACCAGGGGGCTATCGCTACCTCTGCGTTGCCGTGGACAAATTCACCAAGTGGGCTGAGGTGGAAGTCGTCCGCACCATCCCCACGGGTTCAGCGGTCAGGTTCATCAGGGTCGTCGTGAGCCGGTTTGGGGTGCCGAACCGCATCATCACCGACAATGGTTCGCAGTTCACCAGCAACCTCTTCAAAACATACTGTGCTAACCTTGGAACGCAGATATGCTACGCTTCAGTGGCGCACCCCTGAAGCAACGGCTTGCGACAAGGGACTCAAGACCAGAACATTCAAGAAGAAGCTAGAGGCTTGCGGCAGAGGCTGGTACGACGAGCTCCAATTCGTGTTGTGGTCCATCCACATGACCGCAACCAAGCCGACTGGAGAGACCCCTTTCTTCTTGGTCTATGGAGCCGAAGCGGTCCTCCCTCAAGAGGTCAGACATCGGTCCGCACGGGTCCTGGCGTTTGATGAAGCGCAGCGGGACGCCATGCGGGCGATGGACCTCGTGCTGGTGGAGGAGCGTCGCCGAGAAGCCACGCTGCGAGCGGCGAGATGTCAACAAGCACTGCGGCGATACCACTGCCGCAATATCCGCCCCAGGAGTCTCGAGGTAGGGGACCTCATGCTCAGGCGGGTTCTCTCTAGGGAGGTGTTTCATAAGCTCTCTCCCATGTGGGAGGGCCCGTTCAAGGTTGTTCATGTTTCCAGGCCCGGCTCCACGCGCTTGGAGACTCAGGAGTGGGTGCCAGTCCAGAATGCATGGAACATGCAGCACCTCCGGAGGTTTTACCCCTGAAAAGGCCCGGAGTCTGTGAAGAAGGCGAATGCCTGTGAAGACCACCTTTTTGGAAAAGGCCCGGCGCCTGTGAAGAAGGCGAATGCCTGTGAATACCATCTTTTTGGAAAAGGCCCGGAGCCTGTGAAGAAGGTGAATGCCTGTGAAGACCATCTTTTTGGAAAAGGCCAGGAGCCTGTGAAGAAGGTGAATGCCTGTGAAGACCATCTTTTTGGAAAAGGCCCGGAGCCTATGAAGAAGGCAAACGCCTGTGAAGCTATCGCGTTTTGGGAAAGGCCCGGAGCCTGTGAAGAGGTCCAATGCCTGTGAAGCTTGCTTCCCCGAAGAAAGGCCCGGAGCCTGTGAAGAAGGCCAATGCCTGTGAAGCTCGCCACTTGTGACACTCTCACGTAATAATGAGTTGGGGTTGTACACGCCCCGGAGTCTCAGGAGCACCGGCCACAGGCCCTGGGGCTCCCTCCCACGCCCAGTGGCAGCACTTAGCTCCGCGCTGGTGAGAAGACGTCGAAGACTAGACTAGGTGCCGGACGCGGCTTTTTCATTTGCTTTCTATAGTTGGCTAGTTCATTGTCATTTGAAGTTTTATTGAAACTGTCGCTGTTTTTTGACTTTTGGCTCTTCGGTTTTTCGCCCTCTGGCCCCGATTTCTCTTGCGCGAGGCCTCGCGAGGGGACAACCCTGGCGCCCTCGCGAGTGTTTCGATCCTTTCGGTCAAGACCTCACGACCCGGGTCCACTACAGGAGCATTCCTCCAGTCCATGCCTCACGGGCACCGCGACACGAATACAGGACCTGGGTCGGTCGCCCCATGGCCAAGGCTGGGGATTACCTATGCGCAGGCGTTCAGCAAGAAGGAACAACACCAGAATAACAGAAACATTAAGATGATTGACAACGATAACACAAACACGCCCCTGTGGGGCCCCCACATAGCTGTCTTTTTGCGTACGAAAAGGGAGAAGGGGGAACAAATTAGGCAAAGCTCGCTAGGCGCCGGGCCCGAGCTGCCTCCGGAGCTCAAGAGGACTCCTCTCGCGCTTCACCAGGGTGCGATGGCGGGCGGACCCGCTACCACGCTCCAAGCAGGCACGACGGCGCGGAGACAGACCGCGGCCGCTGCTAGAACAACAGCTACCCGAAGAGGGTCTAGTGAAGCTTCAGGAATCCCGGGCGCCACCAGCCGCGCGCTCGCTGCCCACTCCATCCTTGTCGGGGCTGGGTCCCCGGCCGTGACCGTCGTCTTCAGGGCAGCACCCGGCGCGGCGACCATCTTCCCCGAACACCCTCACGTAGAGGGTGGCGTCGCCGTCGAACTTGAAGTGCAGGGTGCACCAGCGGCTCAGGCCACGCGCGCGGGCAAACGTCTGCCAGCGCGGGTCAGGGCCAGGCTCCCGGCCGCGAAGACCTCCAGTGAAGCCCACGAGGCCCGGCTGTAGCAGCCATCTGTCTAGAGCCAGAGGCCGCTCGGGGCGCCAGCCGGGAGCTCACCTAGGAGGAAGCAAGGGAGCTGAAGCCGGGCGCTGGCCGGCTCCGCTGCCCACACAACAAACTCCGGCAACACCTCTGTAGTGCGAGAGCGCGGCCTCGGGGGCCGCACGGCCAAAACACACCCCCCGGCCCCGGCCGGCCACCCGTCGCCACGCGGGAAGTCACCTCCGCGGTCATGGGGAACCGCCGTGGAGGCCACGGGGTGCTTACGAGGGAGGCCGCGACCGCGCTTGGGCGGGGGAGAGGCAGGCTCGGCCTGGCAAGCTTTTCCCTTCTCAACGGCTAAGAGCCTCCTTGGCGGGGCCATTAGGAAGAAGGAGAAGCAAGAGGGGATGAACTGAAAGGGCACACGGCGTGCCGTACTTAATGCCAGAGGAGGACAACCGTCGGCCTCCGTGACCGCAGGTAATTATGACTCGTTTCTCATGCAGGGACTTGTCGAATCCGTGCAGTTGCCGAGGCATCATGGGGAAGTGGAGACGCCCACATCCAATCAACCACCACGCGGCGCCCAAGGCCGTAGGTTGTTAGGGCCCGCGACACTTCACACTTGCCCTTTCGCCTCTCTGCTCGGCCAAGTCCGGGTGCGCCTTGGGCCCGGGGGCTACTATCGGCATTCTAGGAATGGGGGTATCCAGACTTGCCTGCCTGCGGCTTGTGGCGTGGCTCAAAGGGGGCCCAGCACGGCCCATCTTCATCAACACAAGCTCGAGACCCTCGCGAGGGGCCAAGCCTCGCGGGGCGGACGACAAGGAGCTTCCTCAGGCACGGCCTCATCAGGCTGGCTCACGAGGAGTCAGAGAGTTCAAGGCGGGGTACCTCGCGAGGTGCCCATGACGCAAGCCATCACGACCAAGGGCGCCAGCCGGGCGCCAGCCGGGCGCCAGCCCGCGCAGTGTCCTTCTTTCCTCTTTGGTGCAAGGGGAGCAAGCGCAGGCGAGAGCATCAAGCAAAGGCATCCATTTCAGTGCAACAAGACCAAGACCAGTCCAATGGCAGGATGGAGGTCGCTGTGGAGCCCAAGTCGGCGTCACCACCAGAGCCTTTGAAAGGCGAGGACCATCTTTAGTCAGGATAAGTGTACTAGATGTTCCCCTTCAAATTGGCCAATTGTTGGCACCCTTCCCGCTCAATATTTGGGAAGAGGCCCAGGTCCTTCGCCTATAAATAGGACTAGCCACCCACAAAGAAGAGGCATATGGATAGGAATCTGGAGATAAGATAGGCAGCTAGAATCAACCCCTCCAAGAGGACAACACCACCACAAGAACATACCCTCGCGAGGCTGTTCTTCCTTGTATTGTTCATCATCAGCCCAAGAGGCAATCCACCACGCCACACACTGGAGTAGGGTATTACACCACAATGGTAGCCTGAACCAGTATAAACCCTGTGTCTCTTGTGTTGTTCTTCTCATAGTTTAGATCCTAGCGATTCGGCAGGGAAGAGGTAGGTAGAAGGCGAAACCTCCGCGCGCACCCCAGTGTTCGAACCTCAAGGGTCTGCCGGAACCCTAAATCCGACACTCTGGTCCTGGTGGGGGTGACCAGGGCTCCGCCTAGCTGCTCTCCCCATCCCTAGCCTCTTCTTCCTTACTGGGGAGGTGCCCTCCCGATCTTCTCAGGCTGCGTCCCGTGGGCCCTGACGTGGTCAGGCTGGGCTTCTGCTCAGGCACTCCTTTTTCCCTCTTTCCTTCTCGATACAACTCCTAGGAGGAGAGGTACAAGAAAGGCATCACAAGGCAATTATCATTTTTCAAATCAAAAAATGTAGGCAATTGCCAAGTTTTAGTTTAAATAGTGTAATCCTCTATCCAAGTTTCTACTCTATATGATATGTACTTGTTTATCTATGTATCAATGGAAAAATCATTGCCGAGTACTTGTGCATGTATCAAAACATGCTAAGGAATGATCCTTCAATACTTCCAAGTAAACAAAGCTTCCTAGCAAGGTATCCTGTCATCCCATATTATTGCTGCTACTAAACTTCTCTTGATGGGTACAAAACGGGTTAGGAGCGCAGATGAAGGCTGGCCCCTTGTTAGCTTCTCCAAAGGTGACTGCAATCAACCTGATCGAGTATACTCGAATCAAAAGATGAGCGCACAAATGACAGAGGCAACAAAGTTCCCCTACGTACAAGTTTTTCATACGCGAATACGACATGGAGTGTTGGAATGAACTTATATACGTTTGTTTGTTTTTCCTCTTATCGTTCCCGATAAGGACAAGCTATCAGGGAGCAATGTAGGCTCGTTCTCATCCTTCTTCCCGGGGAGTTCATCTGCGGTAGAATCCTTCTGTTATCACCAAAATGTAGTATGGGGGAGAAATAACTGCATATGTCCCTTCATAATGAATGAGTCATCTTATCTTAGGACTATTGTAATCACAATAGGGCAAGTTTTCTGACAACGCTTTGTTTTACTATCTGTGCACAGGGTCTGCCCCTGGCTTTGCACAAAGGGTTACAAGTCCTAGGGACTAGGCTTGTACAAAACAAGTTTTTGGGGCAAGGCCCGGCAATCGCGCCTTATGGGTAGAACTTAGGAAGAGGCTCAATGTTCCATGAGTTTTGCACAGGGATGCCATTTTTCATCCCTAGACGGACTGCACCTGGTCTGGTGACACGTACTACCCGGTAATGGCCTTCCCACTTTGGTGTCAACTTGTTTGAACCCTTGGTGGATTGAACACACCTAAGGACAAGGTCACCTTCCTCAAGACTCTGGGCGTGAACCCTGCGGCTGTGATAGTGGCGTAGGGCTTGCTGGTATCGTGCAGCATGTACAGCAACCCGGAGATGATCTTCCTCGAAGAGTGTGGCATCGTCTTGCCGTAGCTGCTCTTGCACTACTTCATCATAGGCAAGTACCCGAGGTGACCCATGTATGAGTTCCGTGGGGAGCGCCACTTCTGCACCGTATATGAGGGAGAAGGGAGTCTGGCCAGTAGCTCGATTTAGTGTCGGCCTAATTGACCAAAAAACCACCGGCAACTCATCAATCTAGCGCTTGCTCCACACATCCAGATGCTGATTAACTCCAAGATGAGCAAAGGTGTGTATTTGTTGGACAAAGAGCACCTTCCCTTCAGGCCTGACTTTGTGGATAACATGGTGTCATGAATGCTGAAGATCCCACATCAGTAGAGGCTCAAGAGAAGAGGCAGAAAGCAAAAGCTAAGAAGGCAACCAAAATGCCAAGTGCTGAATAAGCTTCGTAGGTTTTCCTCAAGTCAAAGCAAGATCAACTTGGATATATTATTCAAGCTAAATTGAGGATTGAGAAAGGTTTGGCAACTCCACCAGCTCCATCAACTTCAAGAGATGCGTTCATCCTTGGATACCTCTCAACGCCACCTCCTGAAGATCAAGCTTAGAGAGCCGCATAGCATTGTGCATTTTCAAGCTTTTTGGTAACTTGTTGCCAAATGGGGAGAAAGTGTATAGATCATAGGCTGAGAGAGAGAGAGAGGGAGAGAGAGCTTTGCTTCTTTTGCTATTTATTTGCTTGCTTGCCTGCTTGGTTGATACTTGTTGATTATGTGTGTGAGATACTTGTATGGTCATGCGTTTGACCATATCATACTTAATGCTTGTGCTTGGATGATGATATTCTCTATCTCTTATGTATGATCAATCACTTTGCCTTGGTGATGAGTGCATGTTCCTTTTTCTATCATTTTGAGCGCTCCACCAAGATGTATGTGACATGGAAGAGTCACCCATGATCCTAATTGTTTGTGCATTTTCATTCAAAAGCAAAACTTAAATAATGCACAAATTTAGTGGGAGCTCTTGCTTATCACATACTTCTCAAAAGCAACGATGTATTTCATTCTTATTATCATTTGTCGGAGCTTTGATCTATATGTTGTCACCAATTACCAAAAAGGGGAGATTGAAAGTGCAACTAATCCCTATGTACTTTTGGTAATTACTAACAACATATGGCTCATTGAACTAGTACTCAAGATGATCATTTCAGAAAGTTAATGATTAGCATGGCATGGACTAGAGATGTGGACCCCTCAAAATGCTAAGGACACGTATTGGCAACAAGCTCAAGACTCTACATTTTCATTTTAGTGATCCAAGATCACATTGAGTCCGTACGAAAGCCAATACTATTAGAAGGGGATGAGGTGTTGCTTAATGGCTTACTTGCTCAAAATGCTTACTGATATGCTCCAAAACCCTCAGCCACTTTCTCATTTCCACATATGTCCTAAACCTAAAAGTCAAACTCGGCCCCACCAATTTGATCTATCCGGCGCCACCGAGTTCATTTGCATAGCCATTGCCACAAACCCAAATTAGTTCTGTTTGACTGATAGGGATCTCGGTCTCAACGAGATGGGATTGCAAACTCCCTGTTTCCCATTGTAACATTTCGGTCTCACTGAAATGACCGATCAGTCCGACCGAGTTCGCAATGCAAACTACATGTTTCCTTTTCGTAACTTTTTGGTCTCACTAAAATGAGCGAATCGGTCCCACCGAGTTTGCGTGACAAACTCTCTGTTTGCCTATTATGGAAATCGGTCCCACCGGCTTCATGTGATCGGTCTCACCGAGATCAAGTTATGCCTTAACCCTAGCACATCAGTACCATCGAGTTGATCATATCGGTCCCGCTGAAAAGCCCAACGTTCACATTTTGAACTGGATCAGTCTGACCGAGTTTCACCATTTGGTGTCACCAAGTTTGGGAATCTGTGTGTAATGATTAGATTTTGTGTGGAGGCTATATATACTCCTCCACCCACTCCTCATTTGTGGAGAGATCCATCAGAACATGCATATAATTCCACCATTCATTTTTTGAGAGAGAACCACCTACTCATCTGTTGAGACCAAGACATTCCATTCCAGCCACAAGAATCTTGATCTCTAGCCTTCCCCAAGTTGCTTTCCACTCAAATCATCTTTCCACCATTGCTAAATATGTGAGAGAGAGTTGAGTGTTTGGGAGACTATCATTTCAAGCACAAGAGGAAGGAGTTTATCATCAACACACCATCTATTACCTTTTGGAGAGTGGTGTCTCCTAGATTGGTTAGGTGTCACTTGGGAGCCTCCGTCAAAATTGTGGAGTTGAACCAAGGAGTTTGTAAGGGCAAGGAGATCACCTACTTCGTGAAGATCTACCAAAGTGGGACAAGTCCTTTGTGGGCGATGGCCATGGTGGGATAAATAAGGTTGCTTCTTCCTGAACCCTTCATGGGTGGAGCCATTAGTGAACTCGCGCATCCGTTACCCTTTGTGGGTTGAAGTCTCCATCAACCTGGATGTACGATAGCACTACCTATCAGAAGCACACCAAAAATCCGTGTCAACATTGCATTTGCTCCCTCCAAACTCCACCCCTTTACCTTCATATGCAATGATTTACATTCCACTGCTATACTCTTAGAATTGCATGTGTAGGTTGATTGCTTGACTACTGCTAAATTGTTGAAATCTTCCAAGAATTAAGATTGGGAAAAGGCTAGGTTTTTATTTGGTCATGTAGTCTAATCACCCCTCCCCTCTAGACATACTTTTGATCCTACAGTGGGTTGTGGATGACACGAAAGTTCCACAGATCTTGTGGGTAAAGTGTGCAACCTCTGCAGAGTGTCAAACTATTCGAATAGCCGTGTCCATGATCAAGGACAGTTGAGTGGCGCTGCTTAGACTGCGTCCATATGTTTCTGACAAACAACACGGGTTGAGTATATTGTTGATGTGATTCGTGAGGAAGTCATGATGAGCTTGAGTATGAGTTGTTTATAACTCTTTCTCGATGTTGATATATGTAACCTCCCTATACTAGTTGCAGACGCATTCATGTCCTTGATAAATGTTGACCGTACCTGCACGAGAAAAACTAACTTTCCGTAAAAATGCCAATTTAGCAGTTATTTTATTGCCAACATAATTATTCTGTTATCACTCTTGGGTTGCTTGCGAGTACATTCAAAGTATTCATTAGCTTGCCACTTGTTATTTTATTGGCCAGACATGAAAGAACAAGATATAATGTAGAGTACCTTGGTGACGAACATGCGAGCTAGGATGCTTTCCCCGTCAGAATGCCTTGTAGGGTTAAGCCAGATGGCATCGGTCCAAGTTGTTGATGAAGTTTTCCGCTGCGATGTTATACTTAAGACTTGACCATCATGGTCATAATTTTGCAAGACAGTATGTATAGATGTAAGCCTCTTGTTATTCAGCTTCCGTGTGATCAGTGAGCATTGATCTTTGGGATCACTGTACACGTGCATTTGGTGATCACGACTTATGAGTCGGTGTCCCCACAGAGCTGGTATCAGAGCCATCCTGGCTGTAGGAAGCCTTATCTAGCATGGTCGTTAGTTAGGTTAAAACTATTTCCAAAACCATCCCTAATTTTCAGAAACTATCTATACTTCTCTTCCTTTCTGAGTTTTTGTTCGAAATCTAAAGATATATTTTCCTTATTGATCTCTTCCACCTCAAAACTTTTTGTAGTGGTCGCTAGAACCCTTATGCCCATGACCACTGGATTCCTTGAAATCCTCGTGGATAGCCTAGAAGGAAGACACCTTGCCAAACATTCACCCACATCTTCTGAACACAAGTTTGGCGACACCATGACAAGACAGAAGACACCTTCTCAAGGATTGAGGAAACAAAGAATCGGAATATGTTGACACCCTCGGCACTGCGCTAAGATGATGCAACCTTAGCCTGCAACGATCAGGGAAAAGGATATGCAAGATCATGATATACATCGCTTATAGAGTAACCCTGTCGCTACCGTTGTTGTATCGGCAACCACCGGTGGATGAGAACCTCGCCATTTGGTCCGCCTCACTATAGTGAGCAGGAAAACAGTTCTCTTCCTCCCCTACCCTTGGTGTTGATGTTTTCATCAACAAAACTGACAGGTTGGACCTCTACTATGCCTTGCTAATGTCATTGCAAAAAGGATTGCTTACATAGAACCCTTGATGCTTTAGGAGGCAAAAGGGATCGTCCTGATTTAGAAGACAACAGAAGACCGAGTCAATGCCAACTAGGAGGAACCACCTTCACTCCGTCAGCACATCAGGTGAGATGATTCTTCAGGCTCCACCCGGATCATTTCATCGAACAACTACAAGAGACATAGCGACACCTGAGGAAAATCCAGAATACTGCATGAGGCATGGAACAAAGCACGACTACTGAGTCTCAGAACCCCTAGGGTAGGATGAGTCGTGTAACCCCTATGCGCAGTCGAGTTCATATGATGGTTCGAATAGAACCATGATTGTGTGTTGCTTGTTTTCATTTGTTTGCGTTTTGATATCAGTCGCCCTTTTTGCCCTAGGAAACAAGTACATGACTATATCACCTTCCTTATCTTGATGCTTGTGTTTGGATCTTTTGGCACTTGTTTGTTTGCACCTGCACTATAGAACCTAGGAATCCCCCATATATGTTACTTTGCCTGTCATCTCTCACATCAACTGAAGACCAGCAAGACAAGATGCACCAAGGATTCCACCTTGGCAACCAACTAGCACTGATGACTTTTGCTACATCCTCCTTGACCAAGTACAACCTCGTACAGTTGTGTTTACCCTCAAGACTCGAAACCCATCCCTAGATCCTTTGATACTTCACAAGATACCCCAATTCTAATCCTTTACAATTGTGCTTAAACTACAGAATTGCAAGAGAACTAGTTAAGCCTCCGTAACCTTGCTCAACACCGGGCTCACTATAGAAATATTGGACGTAGTGAGCGACCACATTGTCATCCTAGTATAGCACAAGAACTAACGATGCCATAAGGAAGACCAATTAGAGGATATAATAATAGAGGACCAATGACTTGATGAGTTTATATCAGTGACCTTGAGGAATTATCTGAGACTCTTTGGTGGATTACGAGACTTTCATGATGGTGGATGAACTCGGTGGATCAGGTTGATAGAGTAGCATAATTTACTTTTCGCTTGAGTAAATTGGATTTAGTAGAATGATTATGATCACAAGCTGGAATTCTTGGAGGTATAAGGATTTGACTTAGCCAGGGGATATTGATAGGAGATAGTTGACATTACGATATTGATTTGGGGGAACCTATAGGAATTCTTGTTGAAGATGATATTTGGATTTAAATAGGTGATCCTAGTGGAGTATAGATGTTGACTAAGTCTACATGGTTCGGAGTAAACTGGATTTAGATTGATGATCTCGATCTTGATACCATGTTTCTCAGTGGACCATAAACTAGGAGATTGGACAAATTGTCGGAGTTGATTTAGGGATCTATGTAAGCTTGGCATAGGAGTTTATCAGATCACGATAATGGAAATTGGTGGACTGACTATACTAAGGATAGCACTTTCAAGTATTTGGGGATTATAGGACATTAGAAGATCGTGTGGAACACCCTAGACATTGGATTTGTACAATTAATGGATTATTTAGTGATTAATGGAAGTTAATGGGCTGTTGGAGTTGATTCATAGGAAGGAAACAAGATCTTTGAGTGGCATACAATGTGTTTCCTTAGGATAGAAATGCACTATCTTGCACCTTGGAAGAATAGGTTGAACCCTTGGATTGTGGTGTTTAATTCAAGCTTAGAAGCTTGTATGTTCTACGCATGGATTTTTGCATAGATATGAGTTAGAGGATAGTTGACATGTATGATTTTGTTAGACCTCCCCTCGGGGAGTCATGAGGATATGAATAGCATGAGTGGTGATTGGAGTAGACCTATACGGGATGATTCTTTTGGTATTATGATGTGATTTGTTTGGAAGACTAGATAGAACAATTGGCATCTCAGAAGGTGTCCTCAAGGATAGATGATAAACATTCACTCGCACTCTAGAATCGTGGAAACCCTTAAGACCTACCCAAGCCACAACATGGTTGGATCATGATCATGGGCCTTGGCTCTAGGTCAAGAATATCTTGGCCAACACTCAACCGTGACCACCATCAATGCCCCAGCCCACTTTATGCACACCGTCGGCAAGTCTTCACGGAGTACTCGAGCAAGCTAGTTGTCGTCATTATTTGGTGACCTACTTGTCTACCCGAAGATAGAAGAGGAGTCGTTCAGCTAGTTAGGGAACATTTGAAGACCGCCATGTCAAGGAGGATAACTACACCAAACACCGTCGTTAAGAAGCAAACTTCCGCGTCGAAGACCATGTGTATAGACAAGCCAGTCCTCTCAAAGGAAGCACACATTTCCTTGTCAGAGGTAACCGCAAACCAAGACTTCTCGACCCTCTCCAAGATCACCGCAAGACGAAGAGTAGACGACACCATCTGGAGCTACCACCTGAGTTACCCACTGTGCACAAGTTTCTCCAGATGAGACAACTCTCGAAGTGTTTCCAACTTCCTAACTAGCCTGATCTCTACAAGGATATCGATCACCGAGCCATCGACCTCCAGACCGATCTAACCTACTGCAAGGAACCCATTAGCAGCCTAGATCAAGCAGAACGCTATTCACGAATCCACAACATCAAGTACTTCAAGGTTCGATGGAGCACCACACAGAAGTAGAAGCAGTATGAGGACGTGAAGACTACTCCATATCTATGTTTCTGTGTTCCTTTCCACGCCTAGTTTGGGAATCTCAGGGATGGGATTCTTGTAAGGGGGTAGGTATATCACACCCTAATTTTCATGCCACAACACTTAAGCTAATAAATCATGATAAAATGTGGTTTGACCAAACTATTGAGTGTCTTGGTCTTTGCTTTGATTGGATCTTGTCTGTTGTTTGCAAGTGCTCTAAAAAAATCCTCCAACTCTTATATTCCTTCTCATTGACCCAATACTTTTCCCAATGATTAGCATAGTATTTTTCTTGTAAAAATAATTTGGCCAAAAAGTGTTTTCTAAATTAGGTTTTCTAGAAACCCCTGAATTGAGACTTGAACTAAAGTATTAATTCAGGGCATGAAAAATCTTTAAAAAATTATATTTGACTCCAACTAGATATAGGACTCCCAGAAACCAATTTTTTTATTTAAAAGTTGTTTTACTATTTTATTTAAAGGCTTTTTTGTTTAGGCCAAAAATAGTCTTTAATAGGTTAAAATTATTTTAATGTTTCAAAAATATTTGAGAAAATTTAGGGGAACTCAGTGGACATATATTTTCCATATATATGAGTTTCAACAGATGGTCATGTTCAAAATATTGGACAAAACCCTCCAAAACCTTTTCTGCACATTTCAAGCATTTCAAATATTTCTGTAAGAAATATTCTCAAATAAATCCAGGACAATTTTAGCAAGCCACATATGCGTAATGTGATGATCTTGAAAAGTTTCATCCCAATAAAAATAATTTTGGTTCACAACAGTGCCCAAAAACCACTCCTGACCAGATCCAAATTTGAGCAACTCTACATTGCCAAGTGTTTCCTTTTGATCTATATTTTTGTGGAAATGCTCAAATATACAAATGATGACACTAAACCAAGTGGTGCATCAAGGAGAAAATATTTGCATGACTGAATCTTGGAAAATCCAGTTCTGTTGATTCTTAGGGTTCGCCAAAGTTACATTGGCAACTTTCTTCAAATGAGCTCAAACATGGTGGTACACCTTATTTCTATATGTCATTTAATCATGTTAAATCTCAAGTCAAGTGGAATCCATTTACTTGCCCAATTTGCATAAAACACCTTCTACCATATTTTTTGTGACCAATGTTTGAAGCCCCTAATGAATTCCCCTTAACCTCAAATTTTTACAAGAGGTGTGCCTGGTCATAACCTACCTCTAGTAACTCCATCTCTTCCATAGCTCAATTATTTGGGGGTAAAACCCATCTCTTTCTCTCTCTATTCACCCATTAAAACACCCCCCTCTCTCTCCCATTTCTATATACAACACCACACATATCTCCGAACCACCCCAGAGCATCCAAGGAAGCTCCAGGACACAAGTGGACATGCCCCTGACCTATTAAAATGGCCATGCCGTCCATATGCACGCTCTAGAGCATGCTACAGTGCACCAGGGCACTGTAGCTGCCCTGTGCCCGATGCTCCCATCGACCTTGGGCGCCGGGACCATGTCTCCAAAGGTCTCCTCGACGTCCACGACACGCAACACTGTCGGGCCCTTCCTCTCTTTCCCTCCTTCTCCCTCTACGGAGCTCACCAAGCGCGCCCTAGACCGCGCCCACTGTGCACCAACGCCCCCTCTATATAGAGCCCCCTCGAGCTCTCTGGCCTCCTATCACTCTCCCTCTCCCCCGTGCACCTCCCAGGCAACATCCCTCTCCCTCCCATGCTATCTTTCCCTCTCCATGGCCGCCATGGTCGCCATCGGCCTCTGCCCGACTCCAGCGATCCAAAGCCTCCCCCCTCTCCTTTGAACACCAGGAGAAGCGTCGCAAGCTAGTGGAGCCCTCCCACTCCTTCTCTCCCCTGCCCCTGGGCCCACGGCGTCACGCCCATCGACTCCCAACGCTACCGGACAGCACCAAGGTCGCCCTCACCGCAGATCCTCCCTGCCCGCGTGAAGCCCCTTGATGGACGCGGCTCGGCGTCCTGAGTCTGTCGGTGCGCCGGATGGCACCGGGCACGGCAGGAGTGGCCGGGGATCAACACCGGTGTGCACTCAGCCTCGCCTTCTCTGCCTCTCCCCTGCTCGAGCGGGAGGAAGGGGAAGAACCCGCCATGTGGGCCCTGCCTCAGCGACCATCTGGCCGGGCCAGCGTTTAAGTGGAGACGGCTTCTGCCGTCACCGCCTCCCTGAAAGGGAAACGCCTTGCGGCGATTACGCCTTCGACGTCGCCCGAGCCTCGTGCACATCTGAGCTAAGGGTCGTCCAAGCAGCTATGCCACGCCCAGTGGGTAATATTCGGTATACCCTTATCTTTTTTTTTCTTTTTAAATAGAATTGTAAAATCTTCCCAATATTCATATTAGCTCCAAATTTGATGATTCAAATTTCAAGTAGTTCCTAAATTCATGATCTATCACAGGGTGCTATTTACACATTTTTCTAGAAACATTTCCTTCACAAATATTTATGAAATCCCTTTTTTTCATTTTTGTGATAAAATTAAGAAAATCACAGAGAGACCATTTCTGATCCAAATTCCTTGATTCAAATTTCTAAACCCTTATAAGTTCAAAGCTTAGCTTGTGAACATTTTTCCCAGTACTTCCCATGTCACATGAAATATAGGCCCATCTCTTTATGTATAACAAAGTTTGCAAATTCTTAGGAAATTTATTTCAACTCCAAATCTAGTGAAACCAACTCCTAGATGCTTCTAAAAGCATTCCTTGTCAAATGCATGCCTTTGAGCATTTTTCAAAGTAATATTTCTGTATACTTCTTGCAAATCCATAAATCCCTCGAATCCTTCATATTGAAATGCTCATAAGTATCCAATGATCCACTTCCAATGAAACCACTTTGGTCATTTTCATATGACTAGAGGTATCCTAGAGAAGTCCAATGCACATTTTTAGAGCACTTTTGTTTTTCCCTTGTTATTTTGCTTATTGTTATTTTTTCCAGCATTAGTTGACGAGGTAGATGGAATACTCGGACATGGACCAGAAGATTGAAGACCTTGAGGAGCGAGGAAAGCAGCCCTTTAACCATGATGAACCCTTTTACATCATAAAAGCATTTTTTGTTGTTTCATTGAAAGAATGATATCTTGAATGGAAACCCTGCCAGGATTTCCTCTGTTGCATACCTATTGATACTTGCATTATTCATGGCTCTATCCTTGTTTAGAGTTGTGTTGGTGGGCTGTAGAAATATGTTGTAGTAGTTGGCTATGCAAAATGGGTGAGGGTTATGCATGGAAAGAAACAAGTGTGGTTTGACATACTTGCAAATAGACCCAGTGGGTGCCACTAATGCCCCTGGGAGATGATGATGAACTAGGTCACTACTTGGTGGAGTGGTAGTGTACCGAGCCTTGATGGAAGTGTTATTTACAGAGACGGATTAGATTCAAGATTTGTCGACCGTCCCAACCAAACATGCGCAACCACTCTATCCTTATAGGGGAACGAGTATTGTTGATTACCTAGTTCGTGCTAGCATGGATGCCCGCATTACTAGTGACGGGGGTGGCGTGGTCAATCTCGGGACGGGGTCGTGCAAGGTAGGGTGGCCATGACTGTTTTTACAGGGCATCGGACACACTGTTGGTACACCGTGCTTGTGATATGTGATGAATATGGAAGCGTGGCTCCACAAAAAATTTTATTATGTGGCAATGTTTGGCACTGGGGCTGCTACCAATCGAGTGGACTCTATGTTAGTCACGGCTAGGGAAAGGTAGTGATTGGGTTCTTACCCCGGGCACTTGAGCTATCGCGGGTCGTGGATGACACGAAAGTTCCCCAGATCTTGTGGGTAAAGTGTGCAACCTCTGCAGAGTGTCAAACTATTCGAATAGTCGTTTCCATGGTCAAGGACAGTTGGGCGGTGCTGCTTATACAATCTCCATATGTTTCTGACAAACAACACGGGTTGAGTTTATTGTTGATTAGATTCATGAGGAAGTCATGATGAGCTTGAGCATGAGTTGTTTATAACTCTTTCTCAATGTTGATGTTTGTAACCTCTCGATACTTGTTATAGAGGCATTCATGTCCTTGATAAATGTTGATCATACCTGCATGATAAAAAACTAGCTTTGCGCAAAAATGCCAATTTAGCAATTGGGCCTTGCATAATTATTCTGTTATCACCTTTGGGTTGCTTGCGAGTACATTCAAAGTACTCATTGGCTTTCCAATGGTTATTTTATTGGCCAGGCATGAAAGAACAAGATATAATGAAGAGTACCTTGGTGATGAACATGCGAGCTAGGATGCTTTCCCAGTCAGAATGCATGTAAGGTTAAGCCAGATGGTATGGGTCCAAGTTGTCAACGAAGTTTTCCGCTATGATGATATACAAAAGACTTGACCATAATGGTCATAATTTGTGTAAGACAGTATGTATGGATGTAAGTCTCTTATTATTCAGCTTATGTGTGTTTAGTGAGCATTGATCTCTAGGATCATTGTACACGTGCATTCGGTGGTCACGACTTATGAGTCGGGGTCCCCACAACTGCCTTAATTAAGGTGATGGTCCGTCGTGCTCGAGCGAGATTGGAGAGGAATGGGACATATAGATTTACCTAGGTTCGGGCCACCTTGCGATGTAAAACCCTACTCCTACTTTGTGGTGGATTGCCCCGCAAGGAGGATGAGGATGAACTAGTACAAGGATGAGGTTCCCCGTGAGGCAGCTCAGGAGGGTGACGGGATTCGATCCGGTCTCTCCTCTCTCTCTTTCATTGCCATCGTCTATGGTGGAGACTAGCCTATATTTATACAGGCCCCAGTCTATGGTGGGAAGGGATACCATAGTGGTCAAATTCGAAGGGGGACAGGAGTACACCTTATCTTGTCTAAAGGTGGTCTTCACCTGCAAAGCTTCTGGTTGTGACGCGCTGACGGGCTCGGCGATGACCTCCGTCTTGCCAAGCCCGTGGTCTTGGTCTTGTTGCACCAAAGAGGTAAGCTTTGGGGATTCATTGGAACCCGCATGCTGGCGTTGTCCTTGTAGCACATAAGAGGAAATTGTCCTTGCCTACGCCCACCGGCGCCCTCCTAGCTCCGCTCATCACGTCTCACCTCACCACGCGCCTCGTGAGGCAAGGTGCGAGCCTAGAGATGTCCGCTCCTCGGGATGCAGCCTCGGGAGGCCACTCCTCAGGAGGTCTTAATGTAGTTCGCCTCGTGAGGGTATTGCTCATGAAGCCTTGATGCTGGGCCTTGCCGGGCCGTAGATAGACAGGCTTGGGTAGTCCTAGTCCCAGAGCCCCGACAAGTTGGCATGTTTGAAGGTAATGGACAATTTGTTGTGCCCATGTTAGAGCTTGTAGCTCGACGAGAAGGACTAAAGGCAATTCTTCTGTTGCGGGAGCTCTTGTCTCGTTGACAAGGACCTATGGTCGTACCAGAGCCTATTGCTCACCGATAAGCATTGCGTTGTTTCCGGCAACGTTCTTTCTAGCGGCTGTTGGGAGCTCTATCCAAAAGTAATCACCAGTGTTTAGTTTTCTTCTTTTGGATGGCCTCATTGATGGTGTAACAGATGGCTGAGTCAGATGGAGCACAAAAGTTCTTAGTTTCACAGGTAAACTCTTGGCGGCATGATTTGACAAGTCATCGCAATGTTGTTCTCAGCACGAGGAATGTGTTTTGTTCGCGGACTGTTAAAGTGCTCTTCCAAATTCCTCACTTCATCAACATATGCTTCCATCAACGGGCTCTGATAATCCTTGTTTACTTTCTTCATAACCAACAGCGAGTCGCCTCAGATGATTAGCTTTCTAGTGCCAAGGTTGATGGCTATTCGAAGATCGGGAAGCAACCCTTCGTACTCGGCAGTATTGTTTTTGGCCTTCTCTTGGAGAAAGTGCATCTGAACCACTGATATGTCTCCATTGTATCTAGTTTTCCTAACACTTTTGCTCTTGTTTTGGACTCTAATTTGCATGATTTGAATGAAACTAACCCGGAGTGATGATGTTTTCAGCATAACTGCCATGGTGTTGTTTTGTGCAGAAATAAAAGTTCTCGGATTTGGACGAAAGTTTTTGGAGAATTATTTTGGAATAAATAAAAAATACTAGAACAAAGACCCACTTGACGGGGCCCAGGTGCGCACAAGGCATGAGGGTGTGCCACCCCCCTCTGGTGTGCCCTGGTGGGTAGTGGGTCCCATGAGGCTCCCCTAACCCGAATTCCGACTCTATAAAATCCCATTTTTCCAGAAAAATAGGAGAGGAAGTTTCCTCACATTTTATGATAGGGAGTCGCCGTCACCTCCTGTTCTTCATAGGGAGGCCAGCTCTGGAGCCTATTCGGGGCTCTGGAGAGGGGGATCTTCGGTCCTCGTCATCACCAACCATCCTCCACCACCAATTTCATGATGCTCACTGCCTGGAGTGATTAATTACTTCGTAGGCTCGCTGGTCGGTGAGGAGTTGGATGAGATTCATTATGTAATCGAGTTAGTTTTGTTAGGGCTTGATCCCTACTTTCCACTATGTTCTGAGATTGATGTTGCTATGACTTTGCTATGCTTAATGCTTGTCACTATGGCCTGAGTGCCATATTTCAGATCTGAACCATTTATGTTGTCACCATTATATCTATGTTCTTGATCCGATCTCGCAAGTTATATGCACCTATTACGTGTTATGATCCGTAAAACCCAAGGTGACAATAATTGGGATACTTTCTTGTGATGACCGTCGTTTGAGGAGTTCACGTACTCACTATGTGTTAATGCTTTGTTTCAGTTCTCTATTAAAAGGAGGCCTTAATATCCCTTAGTTTCCTTATGGACCCCACTGCCACAGGGAGGGTAGGACAAAAAATGTCATGCAAGTTTTTTGCATAAGCACGTATGACTATTTATGGAATACATACCTACATTATATTTATGAACTAGAGCTAGTTCTTTGTTGCCCTAGGTTATGACTATTATATGATGAATATTATCTAGCGAAATCACCGATCCAATGCCTACGAGATTTTCACATATTGTTCTTGCTAAGTTACTATTGCTAGTGCTACTATTATAATTACTTATTGCTGCTGTTAATGTTACCTTTACCACTGCTATTGTCACTACTATTATCAAACTATAATACTACTATACTACTAATTGCTTTGCTGCAGATATTTAATCTCTAGGTGTGGTTGAATTGACAACTCAACTGCTAATACTTACAAATATTCTTTGGCTCCCCTTGTGTCGAATATATAAATTTGGGTTGAATACTCTACCCTTGAAAACGGTTGCGATCCCTTATACTTGTGCATTACCAAGACCTTTTTCCACTATTGCCAGGGAGCATAGCTATATTTGTTGAGTCAATTGGGATTTATATCTATTTATCACTATGAAGAATATGAAAGATACCTGAACCAAGATTTTTCCCTCTAAAACGAGGGGAGGTAAGAAAATGCCATCTAGCTCTGTACTTGATTCACCTTCTGTTTTGAATAGACATGCAATACCACCACCTGCTATTAATTCTGATATGTTGCAAGTTATTAATGATGCTACATGTGCTATGAATGATGCTTATGATGATGCTAGTACCTTGCTTAATGATAATGTGCCACTAGGTGAATTTCTTGTTGAACAACTTCCTAGAGCTAAAGATATTGAGAATGTTGAAGCTGATGAAATTACTGAAACGGATGAAGTCTTTGAAACTGAAAACTATGAAACACCTATTGGACATAACTCTCCTAGATTTTAATAGCCTAAGATACCTGAGGGTTATGTTACACATGCAGAGGTGGCTAGAGACTTTCTTGCTTGCAAGGATAGAGATGATCATAAGGAATTATTATGCAAGTTAAAAGAAAAATCTGTGAATGCTAAATGAAATATGATCCTATGTTTGCTACTTCACCTATCTTTGTTACTCATAAGGATTATGAACTCTATGTGGACCCAGAGTTAATTACTTTGGTTGAATCTGATCCTTTCCACGGCTATGAAACTGAAATTGTTGTCGCACATCTTACTAAATTAAATGATATAGCCACACTATTTGCTCATGATGAGAAAATTTGCTACTACTATATTCTTAAGTTATTTATGTTCTCATTAAATGGTGACGCTCAGATATGATACGATACTCTTGCTCCTGGTTTTGTTCGTAGTCCCCAAGACATGATTTATTACTTCTCTGGAAAAAAATTCCTGCTCACAAGAAACAAGCTGCCTTACAGGAAATATTTAACTTTGTCCAAATTTAAGAAAAGAGTCTCCCACAAGCTTGCGAGGGGCTTCTCCAATTACTTAATTCTTTGACGGATCATCCTCTTAAGAAAAATGAAACACTTAATATCTTCTGTAATGGACTAACCGATGCTTCTAGGGACTTCCTAGATAGTTGTGCTGGTTGTGTTTTTAGGGAACAAACCGTTGAACAAGCGGAGGAGCTATTGAATAATATATAGAAGAAATATGATGATTGGACACTTCCTGGACCACCAGCTAAACCCACTCCAAGGAAGAGTGGTATCTTATTTCTCAGTCCTGAAGATATGCAAGAGGCAAAGAAATGTATGAAGGAAAAAGGTATTAAAGTTGAAGATGCGAAAAAATTACCTCCTATTAAAGAAATACTGTCACCGTGTAAGCACGATCACCTATGGGGCAGGGGTGCCCCTTTATGGTTCCGCAATGGGACTGTCACATTGCACGAAGAGCAGAAAGAATAGGGGATGGGGAGGCAATGGACAACTCTCTTTTACCCAGGTTTAGGCCATTTTGCAGCGTAAAACCCTACTCCTGCTATGGTGGATTGATCTGGAGGAACCGACAATACAATGTGCTCTAGCCCGGCAAGGGTGCCTCGGGGAGCAGTGTGTGTGCAAGTGTGGGGGATCTAAAATTCTAACCCCTTGCTATGTTGCCTCGGGCCTCCCTTTATAGTTTAAGGGGCGACCATAGTGGAAAAACAGTCATTTTAGTGTGATTAGATAGCTAACAGTGCTATCGTACCTAACTCTGGCCGTTAGGGCAAAGTGCATTGAATATACTGCTAGGTGTCATGCTGAGGCTGAAGCCAGGCAAGCCTGTCGCGCCGCTTATCCATCTTCTCCTTATTACCATGACACGCCTCCTGGGCGGGTGTCAATAAAGCTAATCTCGTCCTTACCATGTCGCCACGTGCTTGAACAGATCCACCTAGTTGCTTGATAGCTTCACACTGCACTGATTAATGACTTGGGAACGATGAGGTGGAGCGGTGGCGTCTTGGTGAACGACTGTCGGGAAGGATCCTGGCGGGTTCTAGTCTTAGTGGCCCCAGAAATATTACCGGGGCAAACTAGTCTCATTCCTCAGGTGTGTCCTTGACCCGGCCAGGCCCTCCTACTCGGCAAGGGAGGCCTGCCAGAGGCGATCTTTGTTAATGAGCTCTTCTTAATCCTCTGCTTGATCTCACGAAGAGTGGTTTCTCTGGCTTATCTTTGTGTCATGCACTGGTACTGGATGTATGATCGCCATCATGCATGTGCATGAGTTTGGGTAGCAAACATGCATGTTTGTTGCACCGGCAGGAGCCCCCGGGCCAGGTCCATACGTGTCACCGGGCACTGTTGGGGTAGGCCCAAACAATCCACAAGCCCGCAACCTAACCTTGTCGCGGTGGAGTCCATGTTTGTTTGGATCTTCTTTGCTTCTTCGTTAACCTAGAATTGAGTAAACCTCCGGGATTCCCACGAGACGTGTCACGACCAAACAACGTGGGTTCACCCATGTAGTAGGCCAGAGGACGCCCACATTTGTGGAGGTTAATTAGGGTGCCCACGCATGAACCGGGGGTAACCGCAATCTCACCTTACCCACTACACCTGTCATTTCTGCCACACGCGTTGCATGCATTGCGCAGGGTTGGTGGCGGGTGCCCAAGTCACAGGAACATGTGCATTGGAAGAAGGCGTAGTACCCCAGATTGGCGCATAGGGGTAGCCAGCGAATCTGGACGCCGTCAGTGGGGCAGATAGGCTAAATTGGAGGAGTGGGCGGTTGCCCCAGGGTAGTGGAGAGCCAGCCTCCCGACCTGCTCCGCTATAAAAGGGAGCACGATGGGGATGGAGACGTTCATCCATGAACCTTCTCCTCTTTATTCTTGTTTTGTTCTCCACCATGACGAGGGGAAGGGGACGTGCTCGGGCTCCTGCAGCGGGGACGAGGGCTTCCTCTCGGCACCGTGCTCCTCCTCCCGTTGTGGATCCAGGGGCAGGATCCAGTGTGCAACGTGAACCCGCGGGGCACGGTCGGGGACGACCACGCACTCGGGGCCGAGGTGGACCCGGTGGTGCTCCGCCCGTGGCTTCCTTGCCCCATTGCAAGTGTAATGGAGGTCGATCAGCTGCACAGGTTGAGGTTGCACATGAGTGGTTGTTGCAATGGCACCATGCGGGTGGGCGTTGATTTCCCTGCACCTCATGTCATGCAAGCTTCTCCGGCATGGCTGGAAGACTTTTGCTTGTGCTCATAGCCTCGTGGAGAGGCACGTCCTCCATTTTAAACTAATGGAGGCCGATCTACTCTCCAACAAGGTCTTCGGGCACTCGGATGCTCGCTTAGGGTGATGTGCAGAGAGCTCAAGCGATGGGGAAAGCTCCTCCTCGAGGGACAGCGATGAGGAGGACACTTACGGTGAATACAGCGATGAGGAGCCTCTTGTTGTCAAGCACGAAGACGACGACTCATAATTCTGTTGAGCGTCGGACACACCGTCACCGTCATCTAGGCGCCGGTAGCACCACCATCTGCAGCTGGACCCCGGCAGAGCGATATGCCGGGGGTGCTTGGACATGTCATCACTGCTTCCTCCAGCAGGACCCCAACAGGCTTCCTCGTGGACTCCAGCTTCATCTTCCCTGCCGTTGTCCCTGTCGAGTTGTGTCCCTTTGTGCCTGGCGGGGGTGACCACGGCACCGCCTAGCCACTCTCCCCATCCCTAGCCTCTTCTCCCTTACTGGGGAGGTGCCCTCTCGATCTTGTCAGGCTGTGTCTCACGGGCCCTAACGTGGTCGGGCTGGGCTTCTGCTCAGGCGCTCCTTTTGCCCTCTTTCCTTCTCGATACAACTCGTAGGAGGAGAGGGACAAGAAAGGCATTACAAGGAAATCATGTAATCCTCTATCCAAGTTTGTACTTCGTATGATCTGTACTTGTTTATCTATGTATCAATGGAAAAAATCCTTGCCGGGTACATGTGAATGTATCAAAACATGCTAAGGAATGATCCTTCAATACTACCAAGTAAACAAAACTTCCTGGGAAGGCATGATGTCATCCCACATTTTAGATGCTACTAAACTTCGTTTGATGGGTTCAAAATGGGTTAGGATCGCAGATGAAGGCTGGCCCCTTGTTAGCTTCCCCAAAGGCGACTGCAACCAACCTGATTGAGTAGAGTTGAATCAAAAGATGTGAGCACAGATGACGGACGCAACAAAGTTCCCCTACGTACAAGTTTTTTCATACGCAAATACAACATGGACTGTTCGAATGAACTTATGTTTGTTTGTTTTTCCCCTTTTCGTTCCTGATAAGCACAAGCTATCGGGGACCAATGCGGGCTAGTTCTCATCCTTCTTCCCGGGGAGTTCACCTGCGGTGGAATCCTTCTGTTATCACCAAAAAGTAGGATGGGGAGAAATAACTGCATATGTCCCTTCATAATGAATGAGTCATCTTATCTTAGGATTATTGTAATCACAATAGGGCAATACTTAAGAAAACATGCATGCAAGTTTTCTGACAATGCTTCGTTTTACTATCTGTGCACAGGGTCTGCGCTTGGCTTTGTACAAAAGGTTACAAGTCCTAGGTATGAGGCTTGTACAAAACAGGTTGTCGGGGCAAGGCCCGACAATCGCGCCTTATGGGTAGAACTTAGGAAGAAGCTCAATGTTCCATGAGTTTTGCACTAGGATGCCATTTTTCGTCTCCAGACAAACTGCACCAGGTCTGGTGACACATACTACATGGTATGGGCCTTCCCACTTTGGTGTCAACTTGTTTGAACCCTTGGTGGATTGAACACACCTAAGGACAAGGTCACCTTCCTCAAGACTGTCGGCGTGAACCCTGCGGCTCTGATAGCAGCGTAGGGCTTGCTGGTATCGTGCAACACGTACAGCAGCCCGGAGACGATGTTCCTCGAGGTGCGTGGCATCATCATGCTGTAGCTGCTTTTGCAGTACTTCATCATAGGCAAGTACCCGAGGTGACCCCTATATGAGTTCCGTGGGGAGCACCGCTTCTGCACCGTATATCAGGGAGAAGGGAGTCTGGCCAGTAGCTTGATTTGTTGTCGGCCTAATTGACCAAAGAACCACCAGCAACTCATCAATCCAACGCTTGCTGCATTTTTGCAATCTATCAAAGGTTCTTATCTTCAGCCCTCACACCTCTTTAGTGTTCATCCTTTCTGATGTTCGTTGCTCATTGGGTGCACATCGCAATCGAAAGAGAACTTGCTTCCAAAGCTCTGGATATACTGCAGCGCATCTTGTGAACTGGGTGCTCTTGTCGGTAATCACTCTGTTGGGTACTCAAAATGACACACGAAACCCTTGAAGAACTTGATAGCTAATTGCACCATCACCTTTCTCACTATCTCTACCTCACGCCACTTTGTAAACTTGTCGATAGCCACGTACAAGAATTCAAAGCCCCCGGTAGCATGGGGAAAGGGGCCAAAGATGTCGAGCCCCCAGACCATGAAGGTCCAGGATAAAGGGATGGTCTGCAAGGCTTGAGCTGGTTGATGAATATCCTTGCAGTGGAACTGGCACGCTTCACACTTGGTGATGAGCTCAGTTGCATCCCAGAGGGCAGTGGGCCAGTAGAATCCTTGCTAGAAAACTTTCCCGACAAGTGCTCTTGATCCTAGATGCGAGCCACACACACCTCCATGTATCTCCGCCACCATCACTAGTCCATCTTCTTGACTGATACACATCAACTTCATGTCGGTCGGCGTCTTTCTATAGAGAATTGTTTCCACAAACTATACATACTCGATTGTCGGGACACTTTCTAAGATTCCTCTGGGTGGTCAAGAAGTTCTCCAGGCTACTCCGGCTCCAATGCAAGGCCATGTGGGAGACATGGTGCTAAAACTCATCATCAGTCTGCGGGAGCCTCCTCGCAGCCGCCCGCAGCTTCCGTGCCCCATTGCAAGGGTAATGGAGGTCGATCAGCCGCACGGGTTGAGGCTGCACATGAGGGTTTGCTGCAATGGTACCATGCGGGTGGGTGTTGAGTTCCCCGCACCTTATGTCATGCATCCTTTTCCGGCGTGGCTGGAAGACTTTTACTCATGCTCATAGCCTCGCGGAGAGGCACTTCCTCCATTTTAAACTAATGGGGGTCGATCTACTCTCCATCAAGGTCTTCAAGTGCTCGGATGCTCGCTTAGGGTGATGTGCAAAGAGCTCGAGAAATCGGGAAAGCTCCTCCTCGAGCGACAATGATGAGGAGGACACTAACGGTGATGATGGTGATGAGGAGCCTCCGGTTGTCAAGCACAAAGATGAAGACTCGTACACTGGCTGAGCGTCGGACACACCGTCACCGTCAGCTAGGCGTCGGCAGCACCACCATTTGCAGCTGGACCCCGGCAGAGCGATATGCCGGGGGTGCTTGGCCATGTCATCACCGCTTCCTCCAACTGGACCCCAACAGGCTTCCTCGTGGACTACGACTTCATCTTCCATGTTGTTATCCCTGTCGAGTCGCGTCCCTCTGGTCCTAGCGGGGGTGACAAGGGCACCACCTAGCCGCTCTCCCCGTCCCTAGCCTCTTCTTCCTTGCTGGGGAGGTTCCCTCCCGATCTTTTCAGGCTGTGTCCCGTGGGCCCTGACGGGGTCGGGCTGGGCTTCTGCTTAGGCACTCCTTTTGCCCTCTTTCCTTCTTGATACAACTCCAAGGAGGAGAGGGACAAGAAAGGCATTACAAGGCAATTATCATTTTTCAAATCAAAAAATGTAGGCAATTGCCAAGTTTTAGTTTAAATTATGTAATCATCTATCCAAGTTTGTACTTTGTATGATCTGTATTTGTTTATCTATGTATCAATGGAAAAAATCCTTCCCGGGTACTTGTGCATGTATCAGAACATGCTAAGGAATGATCCTTCAATACTTCCAAGTAAAAAAAACTTCTTGGCAAGGCATCATGCCATCCCACATTATAGCTGCTACTAAACTTCGTTTGATGGGTTCAAAACGGGTTAGGAGCGTAGATGAAGGCTGGCCCCTTGTTAGCTTCCCCAAAGGCGACTTCAACCAACCTAATCGAGTAGAGTCGAATCAAAAGATAAGAGCACAGATGACGGAGGCAACAAAGTTCCCCTACGTACAAGTTTTTCATACGCGAATACAACATGGAGTGTTGGAATGAACTTATCTTTGTTTGTTTTTCCTCCTATCGTTCTTGGTAAGGACAAGCTGTGGGGGCCAATGCGGGCTCATTCTCATCCTTCTTCTTGGGGAGTTCACCTGCGGTGGAATCCTTCTGTTATCACCAAAAAGTAGGATGGGGGAGAAATAACTGCATATGTCCCTTCATAATGAATGAGTCATCTTATCTTAGGATTATTGTAATCACAATAGGGCGATACTCAAGAAAACATGCATGCAAGTTTTCTGACAGCACTTTGTTTCATTATCTGTGCACAGGGTCTGCACCTAGCTTTGTACAAAGGGTTACAAGTCCTAGGGACTAGGCTTGTACAAAACAGGTTGTCGGGGTAAGGCCCGGCAACCGCACCTTATGGGTAGAACATAGGAAGAGGCTCAATGTTCCATGAGTTTTGCACTGGGATGCCATTTTTCGTCTCCAGACGGGCTGCACCAGGTCTGGTGACACGTACTACCCGGTTAGGGCCTTTCCACTTTGGTGTCAACTTGTTTGAACCCTTGGAGGATTGAACACACCTAAGGACAAGGTCACCTTCCTCAAGACTCTCGGCGTGAACCCTGGAGCTGTGATAGTGGCGTAGGGCTTGCTGGTACCGTGCCACACGTCCAGCAGCCCGAAGACGATCTTCCTCGAGGAGCGTGGCATCATCATGCCGTAGCTTCTCTTGCACTACTTCATTGTAGGCAAGTACCAGAGGTCACCCATATATGAGTTCCGTGGGGAGCACTGCTTCTGCACCGTATATCAGGGAGAAGGGAGTCTGGCGAGTAGCTCGATTTGGTGTCGGTCTAATAGACCAAAGAACCACCGGCAACTCATCAATCCATCGGTTGCTGCATTTTTGCAATCCATCAAAGGTTCTTGTCTTCAGCCCACACAGTACTTTAGCGTTCATCCTTTCTGTTGTCCGTTGCTCATTGGGTGCTTATCGGAGGCGAAAGAGACCTTGCTTCCAAAGCTCTGGACGTACTGCATGTAGGCATCTTGTGAACTGGGTGCTCTTGTCGGTAATCACTCTGTTGGTTACTCAAAAACGACACATCAATCCCTTGAAGAACTTCATAGCTGATTGCGCTATCACCTTTCTCACTGGCTCTACCTCACGCCACTTTGTAAACTTGTCGATAGCCACGTACAAGAATTCAAAGCCCCCGGTAGCATGGGGAAAGGGGACCAAGATGTCGAGCCCCCATACCACGAAGGGCCAGGATAAAGGAATGGTCTGCAAGGCTTGAGCTGGTTGATGAATATCCTTGCAGTGGAACTGGCACGCTTCACACTTGGTGATGAGCTCAGTTGCATGCCAGAGGGAGTGGGCCAGTAGAATCCTTGCTAGAAAGCTTTCCCGACAAGTGCCCTTGATCCTAGATGCGAGCCACACACACCTCCATATATCTCCTCCAACATCACTAGTCCATCTTCTTGACTGATACACATCAACTTTAGGTCGGTCGCCGTCTTTCTATAGAGAATTTTCTCCACAAACTATACATACTCGATTGTCGGGACACTTTCTTAGATTCCACTGGGTCATCAAGAAGTTCTCCCGGCTACTCCGGCTCCAATGCAAGGTCGTCTGGGAGACATGGTGCTTAAATTCATTGTCAGGCTGCAGGAGCCTCCTCGAAGCCGCCCGTAGCTTCCTCGCCCCATTGCAAGGGTAATGGAGGTCGATCAACTGCACGGGTTGAGGCTGCACATGAGGGGTTGTTGCAATGGCACCATGCAGGTGGGTGTTGAGTTCCCCACACCTCATGTCATGCATGTTTCTCCGGCGGGGCTGGAAGACTTTTGCTCACTCTCATAGCCTCGCGGAGAGGCACGTCCTCCATTTTTAACTAATGGTGGCCGATGTACTCTCCATCAAGGTCTTCAGGCGCTCGGATGCTCCCTTAGGGTGATGTGCGAAGAGCTCGAGTGATGGGAAAGCTCCTCCTCGAGCGACAGTGATGAGGAGGACACTAACGGTGAAGACGGCGGTGAGGAGCCTGCGGTTGTCAAGCACGAAGACGATGACTCGTACTCCGGCTGAGCGTCCGACACACCGTCACCGTCAGCTATGCGTCGGCAGCACCACCATCTATAGCTGGAACCCGGCAGAGCGATATGCCGGGGGTGCTTGGTCATGTCATCACCGCTTCCTCCAGCTGGACCCCAACAGGCTTCCTCATGGACTCTGCCTTCATCTTCCCTGCTGTTGTCCCTATCAAGTCGTGTCCCTCTGGTCCTGGCGGGGGTGACCAGGGCGCCGCCTAGCCGCTCTCCCCGTCCCTAGCCTCTTCTTCCTTGCTGGGGAGGTGCCCTCCCGATCTTGTCAGGATATGTCCCGCGGGCCCTGATGGGGTCGGGCTGGGCTGCTGCTCGGGCACTCCTTTTGCCCTCTTTCCTTCTTGATACAACTCCTAGGAGGGGAGGGACAAGGAAGCCATTACAAGGCAATTATCATTTTTCAAATCAAAAAATGTAGTCAATTGCCAAGTTTTAGTTTAAATCATGCAATCCTCTATCGAAGTTTGTAGTTCGTATGATCTGTACTTGTTTATCTATGTATCAATGGAAAAAATCCTTGGCAGGTACTTGTGCATGTATCAGAACATGCTAAGGAATGATCCTTCAATACTTCCAAGTAAACCAAACTTCCTGGCAAGGCATCATGTCATCCCACATTATAGCTGCTACTAAACTCTGTTTGATGGGTTAAAACGGGTTAGGCGTAGAGATGAACGCTGGCCCCTTGTTAGCTTCCACAAAGGCGACTTCAACCAACCTGATCGAGTAGAGTCGAATCAAAAGATGAGAGCACAGATGACGGAGGTAACAAAGTTCCCCTACGTACAAGTTTTTCATACGCGAATACAACATGGAGTGTTGGAATGAACTTATCTTTGTTTTCTTGTTAAGGACAAGCTGTGGGGGACAATGCGGGTTCGTTCTCATCCTTCTTCCCGGGGAGTTCACCTGCGGTGGAATCCTTCTGTTAACACAAAAAACTAGGATGGGGGAGAAATAACTGCATATGTCCCTTCATAATGAATGAGTCATCTTATCTTAGGATTATGGTAATCACAATAGGGCAATACTTAAGAAAACATGCATGCAAGCTTTCTGACAGCGCTTTGTTTTACTATCTGTGCATAGGGTCTGCGCCTGGCTTTGTACAAAGGGTTACAAGTCCTAGGGACTAGGCTTGTACAAAATAGGTTGTCGGGGCAAGGCCCGACAATCACGCCTTATGGGTAGACCATAGGAAGAGGCTCAATGTTCCATGAGTTTTGCACTGGGATGCCACTTTTCGTCTCCAGACGGACTGCACCAGGTCTAGTGACACGTACTACCTGGTTAGGGTCTTCCCTAATTGGTGTCAAGTTGTTTGAATCCTTGGCGGATTAAACACACCTAAGGACAAGGTCACCTTCCTCAAGACTCTTGGCGTGAACCCTGCAACTGTGATAGCGGCGTAGGGCTTGCTGGTATCGTGCAGCACGTACAGCAGACCGGAGACGATCTTCCTCGAGGAGCGTGGCATCATCATGCCGTAGCTTCTCTTGCACTACTTCATCGTAGGCAAGTACCCAAGGTGACCCATATATGAGTTCTGTGGGGAGCACCGCTTCTGCCCCGTATATCAGAGAGAAGGGAGTCTGGCCAGTAGCTCGATTTGGTGTCGGCCTAATTGACCAAAGAACCACCGGTAACTCATCAATCCAGTGCTTGATGCATTTTCGCAATCCATCAAAGGTTCTTGTCTTCAGCCCTCAAAGTAGTTTAGCGTTCATCCTTTTCGGTGTCCGTTGCTCATTGGGTGCACATCGGAGGCGAAAGAGACCTTGCTCCCAAAGATCTGGATGTACTGCATGAAGGCGCATCTTGTGAACTGGGTGCTGTTGTCGGTAATCACTTTGTTGGGTACTCAAAAACGACACATCGATCCCTTGAAGAACTTGATAGCTGATTGCGCCATCACCTTTCTCACTGGCTCTACTTCAGGCCACTTTCTAAACCTGTCAATAGCCATGTACAAGAATTAAAAGCCCCCGTTAGCATGGGGAAAGGGGCCCAAGATGTCGAGCCCCCAGACCATGAAGGGCCAGGATAAAGGGATGGTCTGCAAGGCTTGAGCTAGTTGATGAATATTCTTGTAGTGGAACTGGCACGCTTCACACTTGGTGATGAGCTCAGTTGCATCCCAGAGGGCAGTGGGCCAATAGAATCATTGATAGAAAGCTTTCCCGACAAGTGCTCTTGATCCTAGATGCGAGCCACACACACCTCCATGTATCTCTGCCAACATCACTAGTCCATCTTCTAGACTGATACACATCAACTTCATGTCGGTCGGCGTCTTTCTATAGAGAATCGTGTCCACAAACTATACATACTCGATTGCCGGGACACTTTCTTAGATTCCTCGGGGTCATCAAGAAGTTCCCTCGGCTACTCCGGCTCCAATACAAGGCCATGTGGGAGACATGGTGCTAAAATTCACTGTCAGGCTGCGGGAGCCCCCTCGCAGCCGCCCGTAGCTTCCTCGCCCCATCGCAAGGGTAATGGAGGTCGATCAGCCGCACAGGTTGAGGCTGCACATGAGGGGTTGCTGCAATGGCACCATGCGGGTGGGCGTTGAGTTCTTTGCACCTCATCTCATGCATGCTTCTCCGGCATGGCTGGAAGAATTTTGCTCACGCTCATGGCCTTGCGGAGAGGCACGTCCTCCATTTTAAACTAATGGGGGCCGATCTACTCTCCATCAAGGTCTTTGGGCGCCCGGATGTTCGCTTAGGGTGATGCTCAGAGAGCACGAGCGATGGGGAAAGCTCCTCCTTGAGCGACAGCGATGAGGAGGACACTGACGGTGAAGACGGCGATGAGGAGCCTCCAATCGTCAAGCACGAAGAGGACAACTCGTACTCCAGCTGAGCGTCGGACACACCGTCACCGTCAGCTAGGCACTGGAAGCACCACCATCTGCAGCTGGAACCTGGAAGAGCGATATGCCAGGGGTGCTTGGCCATGTCATCACCACTTCCTCCAGTTGGACCCCAACAGGCTTCCTCATGGACTCCGGCTTCATCTTCCCTGCCGTTGTCCCTGTCGAGTCGCATCCCTCTAGTCCTGGCGGGGTTGACCAGGGCACCGCCTAGCCGCTCTCCCTGTCCCTAGCCTCTTCTTCCTTGCTGGGGAGGTGCCCTCCCGATCTTTTCAGGTTGTGTCCCGCGGGCCCTGACGGGGTCGGGCTGGGCTTCTTCTTAGGCGCTCCTTTTGCCCTCTTTCCTTCTCGATACAACTCCTAGGAGGAGAGGGACAAGGAAGGCATTACAAGGCAATTATCATTTTTCAAATCAAAAAATGTAGGCAATTGACAAGTTTTAGTTTAAATCACATAATCCTCTATCCAAGTTTTTACTTCGTATGATCCGTACTTGTTTATCTATGTATCAATGGAAAAAATCCTTGTCGGGTACTTGTGCATGTATCAAAATAGGCCAAGGAATGATCCTTCAATACTTCCAAGTAAACAAAACTTCCTGGCAAGGCATCCTGTCATCCCACATTATAGCTGCTACTAAACTTCGTTTGATGGGTTCAAAGTGGGTTAGGAGCGCAGATGAAGGCTGGCCCCTTGTTAGCTTCCCCAAAGGTGACTGCAACCAACCTGATCGAGTAGATTCGAATCAAAAGATGAGAGCACAGATGAAGGAGGCAACAAAGTTCCCCTATGTACAAGTTTTTCATACGCGAATACAACATGGAGTGTTGGAATGAACTTATCTTTGTTTGTTTTTCCTCTTATCATTCTCGATAAGGACAAGCTGTCGGGGACAAATGCGGGCTCGTTCTCATCCTTCTTCCCGGGGAGTTCACCTGCGGTGGAATCCTTCTGTTATCACCAAAAAGGAGGATGGGGAGTAATAACTACATATGTCCCTTCATAATGAATGAGTCGTTTTATCTTAGGATTATTGTAATCACAATAGGGAAATACTTAAGAAAACATGCATGCAAGTTTTTTGACAGTGCTTCGTTTTACTGTCTATGCACAGGGTCTGCGCCTGGATTTGTACAAAGGGTTACAAGTCCTAGGGACTAGGCTTGTACAAAACAGGTTGTAGGGGCAAGGCCCTGCAATCGCACCTTATAGGTAGAACTTAGGAAGAGGCTCAATGTTCCATGAGTTTTGCACTGGGATGCCATTTTTCATCTCCAGACGGACTGTACCAGGTTTGGTGACACATACTACCCGGTAAGGGCCTTCCCACTTTGGCGTCAACTTGTTTGAACCGTTGGTGGATTGAACACACCTAAGGACAAGGCCACCTTCCTCAGGACACTGGGCGTGAACCCTACGGCTGTGATAGTGGCATAGGGCTTGCTGGTATCGTGTTGCACGTACAACAGTCGGGAGACGATCTTCCTTGAGGAGCGTGGCATCGTCATGCCGTAGCTACTCTTGCACTACTTAATACATGGCAAGTACTCGAGGTGACCCATGTATGAGTTCCATGGGGAGCGTCGCTTCTGCACCATATATCAGGGAGAAGGGAGTCTGGCCAGTAGCTCGATTTGGTGTCTGCCTAATTGACCAAAGAAGCACCGGCAACTCATCAATCCAGCGCTTGATGCATTTTCGTAATCTATCAAGGGTTCTTGTCTTCAGCCCTCACAACACTTTATCGTTCATCCTTTCTGCTGTCCGTTGCTCATTGGATGGACATCGGAGGCAAAAGAGCCCTTGCTTCCAAAGCTCTAAATGTACTGCATGAAGGCGCATCTTGTGAACCGGGTGTTGTTGTTTGTAATCACTCTGTTGGGTACTCAAAAACGACACATCAATCCCTTGAAGAACTTGATAGATATTGCGCCATCAACTTTCTCACTGACTCTACTTCATGCCACTTTGTAATCTTTTCGATAGCCATGTACAGGAATTCAAAGCCCCTAGTAGCATGGGGAAAGGGGCTGAAGATGTCGAGCCCCCAGACCACGAAGGGCCAGGATAAAGGGATGGTCTGCAAGGCTTGAGTTGGTTGATGAATATTCTTGCGGTGGAACTGGCATGCTTCACACTTGGTGATGAGCTCAGTTGCATCCTAGAGGGTAGTGGGCTAGTAGAATCATTGCTAGAAAGCTTTCCCGACAAGTGCTCTTTATCCTAGATGCGAGCCACACACACCTCCATGTATCTCCGCCAACATCACTAGTCCATCTTCTTGACTGATACACATCAACTTCATGTTGGTCAGCGTCTTTCTATAGAGAATTGTGTCCACAAACTATACATACTCGATTGCCGGTCCACTTTCTTAGATTCCTCTGGGTCGTCAAGAAGTTCTCCCGGCTACTCCGGCTCCAATACAAGGCCATTTGGGAGACATGGTGCAGAAATTCATCGTCAGGCTGCGGGAGCCCCCTCGCAGCCGCCGTGGCTTCCTTGCCCCATTCCAAGGGTAATGGAGGTAGATCAGCTGCACGGGTTGAGGATGCACTTGATGGGCTGCTGCAATGTCACCATGCGGGTGGGCATTGAGTTCCCTGCACCTAATGTCATGCATGCTTCTCCGGCGTGGCTGGAAGACTTTTGCTCGCACTCATAGCCTCGTGGAGAGGCACGTCTTCCATTTTAAAGTAATGGAGGCCGATCTACTCTCCATCAAGCTCTTGGGGCGCTCGGATGCTGGCTTAGGGTGATGTGCGGAGATCTCGAGCGATGAGGAAAGCTCCTCCTTGAGTGACAGCGATGAGGAGGACACTGACAGTGAAGACGGTGACGAGGAGCCTCTGGTCGTCAAGCACGAAGACGACGAATCGTACTCCGGCTGAGCGTCGGACACACCGTCACCGTCAGCTAGGCGCCATCAGCACCACCATCTGCAGCTGGACCCCGGCAAAGCGATATGTCGGGGGTGCTTTGCCATGTCATCACCGCTTCCTCCAGCTGGACCCCAACAGACTTCCACATGGACTCCGGCTTCATCTTCCCTGCCATTGTCCCTGTCGAGCCGCGTCCCTCTGGTCCTGTCGGGGGTGACCAGGGCACCACCTAGCCGCTCTCCCTGTACCTAGCCTCTTCTTCCTTGCTGGGGAGGTGCCCACCCAATTTTGTCAGGCTGTGTCCTGCGGGCCCTGACGGGGACGTGCTGGGCTTCTGCTCAGGCGCTCCTTTTGCCCTCTTTCCTTCTCGATACAACTCCTAGGAGGAGAGGGACAAGAAAGACATTACAAGGCAATTATCATTTTTAAATTCAAAAAATGTATGCAATTGCTAAGTTTTAGTTTAAATCATGTAATCCTTTATCCAAGTTTGTACTTCGTATGATCTGTACTTGTTTATCTATTTATCAATGGAACAAATCCTTGCCGGGTACTTGTGCATGTATCAAAATAGGCCAAGGAATGATCCTTCAATACTTCCAAGTAAACAAAACTTCCTGGCAAGGCATCCTGTCATCCCACATTATAGCTGCTACTAAACTTTGTTTGATGGGTTCAAAATGGGTTAGGAGCGCAGATGAAGGCTGGCCCCTTGTTAGCTTCCCCAAAGGTGACTGCAACCAACCTGATCGAGTAGATTCGAATCAAAAGATGAGAGCACAGATGACGGAGGCAACAAAGTTCCCCTACGTACAAGTTTTTCATACGCGAATACAACATGGAGTGTTTCAATGAACTTATCTTTGTTTGTTTTTCCTCTTATCGTTCCCGATAAGGACAAGCTGCCGGGGACAAATGCGGGCTCGTTCTCATCCTTCTTCCCGGGGAGTTCACCTGCGGTGGAATCCTTCTGTTATCACCAAAAAGGAGGATGGGGAGTAATAACTACATATGTCCCTTCATAATGAATGAGTCATTTTATCTTAGGATTATTGTAATCACAATAGGGCAATACTTAAGAAAACATGCATGCAAGTTTTTTGACAGTGCTTCGTTTTACTATCTATGCACAGGGTCTGCGCCTGGATTTGTACAAAGGGTTACAAGTCCTAGGGACTACGATTGTACAAAACAGGTTGTCGGGGCAAGGCCCTGCAATCGCACCTTATAGGTAGAACTTAGGAAGAGGCTCAATGTTCCTTGAGTTTTGCACTGGGATGCCATTTTTCATCTCCAGACGGACTGCACCAGGTCTGGTGACACGTACTACCCGGTAAGGGCCTTCCCACTTTGGTGTCAACTTGTTTGAACCCTTGGTGGATTGAACACACCTAAGGACAAGGCCACCTTCCTCAGGACACTGGGCGTGAACCCTACGGCTGTGATAGTGGCATAGGGCTTGCTGGTATCGTGCTGCACGTACAACAGTCGGGAGACGATCTTCCTTGAGGAGCGTGGCATCGTCATGTCGTAGCTGCTCTTGCACTACTTAATAGTAGGCAAGTACTCGAGGTGACCCATGTATGAGTTCCATGGGGAGCGTCGCTTCTGCACCGTATATCAGGGAGAAGGGAGTCTGGCCAGTAGCTCGATTTGGTGTCGACCTAATTGACCAAAGAACCACCGGCAACTCATCAATCCAGCGCTTGATGCATTTTCGTAATCTATCAAGGGTTCTTGTCTTCAGCCCTCACAACACTTTAGCGTTCATCCTTTCTGCTGTCCGTTGCTCATTGGGTGCACATCGGAGGCGAAAGAGCCCTTGCTTCCAAAGCTCTGGATGTACTGCATGAAGGCGCATCTTGTGAACCGGGTGTTGTTGTTTGTAATCACTCTATTGGGTACTCAAAAACGACACATCAATCCCTTGAAGAACTTGATAGATGATTGCGCCATCAACTTTCTCACTGACTCTACTTCAGTCCACTTTGTAATCTTGTCGATAGCCATGTACAGGAATTCAAAGCCCCTAGTAGCATGGGGAAAGGGGCTGAAGATGTCGAGCCCGCAGACCACGAAGGGCCAGGATAAAGGGATGGTCTGCAAGGCTTGAGCTGGTTGATGAATATTCTTGCGGTGGAACTGGCATGCTTCACACTTGGTGATGAGCTCAGTTGCATCCTAGAGGGTAGTGGGCTAGTAGAATCCTTGCTAGAAAGCTTTCCCGACAAGTGCTCTTTATCCTAGATGCGAGCCACACACACCTCCATGTATCTCCGCCAACATCACTAGTCCATCTTCTTGACTGATACACATCAACTTCATGTTGGTCAGCGTCTTTCTATAGAGAATTGTGTCCACAAACTATACATACTCGATTGCCGGTCCACTTTCTTAGATTCCTCTAGGTCGTCAAGAAGTTCTCCCGGCTACTCCGGCTCCAATACAAGGCCATTTGGGAGACATGGTGCAGAAATTCATCGTCAGGCTGCGGGAGCCCCCTCGCAGCCGCCCGTGGCTTCCTTGCCCCATTCCAAGGGTAATGGAGGTAGATCAGCTACACAGGTTGAGGCTGCACTTGAGGGGCTGCTGCAATGTCACCATGCGGGTGGGCATTGAGTTCCCTGCACCTCATGTCATGCATGCTTCTCCCGCGTGGCTGGAAGACTTTTGCTCGCGCTCATAGCCTCGCGGAGAGGCACGTCCTCCATTTTAAAGTAATGGAGGCCGATCTACTCTCCATCAAGCTCTTGGGGCACTCGGAGGCTGGCTTAGGTTGATGTGCGTAGATCTCGAGCGATGAGGAAAGCTCCTCCTTGAGCGACAACGATGAGGAGGACACTGACAGTGAAGACGGTGATGAGGAGCCTCCGGTCGTCAAGCACGAATGACGATGACTTGTACTCTGGCTGAGCGTCGGACACACCGTCACCGTTAGCTAGGCACCGTCAGCACCACCATCTATAGCTGGACACCAGCAAAGCGATATGTCGGGGGTGCTTGGGCATGTCATCACCGCTTCCTCCAGCTGGACCCCAATAGGCTTCCATGTGGACTCCGGCTTCATCTTCCCTGCCATTGTCCCTGTCCAGCCGCGGCCCTCTGGTCCTGGCGGGGGTGACCAGGGCACCACCTAGCCGCTCTCCCTGTACCTAGCCTCTTCTTCCTTGATGGGGAGGTGCCCTCCCAATCTTGTCAGGCTATGTCCCGCGGGCCCTGACGGGGTCGGGCTGGGCTTCTGCTCAGGCGCTCCTTTTGCCCTCTTTCCTTCTCGATACAACTCCTAGGAGGAGAGGGACAAGAAAGACATTACAAGGCAATTATCATTTTTAAATTTAAACAATGTATGCAATTGCTAAGTTTTAGTTTAAATCATGTAATCCTTTATCCAAATTTGTACTTCGTATGATCTGTACTTGTTTATCTATTTATCAATGGAACAATTCCTTGCCGAGTACATGTGCATGTATCGAAATAGGCCAAGGAATGATCCTTCAATACTTCCAAGTAAACAAAACTTCCTGGCAAGGCATCCTGTCATCCCACATTATAGCTGCTACTAAACTTTGTTTGATGGGTTCAAAATGGGTTAGGAGCGCAGATGAAGGCTGGCCCCTTGTTAGCTTCCCCAAAGGTGACTGCAACCAACCTGATCGAGTAGATTCGAATCAAAAATGAGAGCACAGATGACGGAGGCAACAAAGTTCCCCTATGTACAAGTTTTTCATACGCGAATACAACATGGAGTGTTGGAATGAACTTATCTTTGTTTGTTTTTCCTCTTATCGTTCCCGATAAGGACAAGCTGTCGGGGACAAATGCGGGCTTGTTCTCATCCTTCTTCCCGGGGAGTTCACCTGCGGTGGAATCCTTCTGTTATCACCAAAAAGGAGGATGGGGAGTAATAACTACATATGTCCCTTCATAATGAATGAGTCATTTTATCTTAGGATTATTGTAATCACAATAGGGCAATACTTAAGAAAACATGCATGCAAGTTTTTTGACCGTGCTTCGTTTTACTATCTATGCACAGGGTCTGCGCCTTGATTTGTACAAAGGGTTACAAGTCCTAGGGACTAGGCTTGTACAAAACAGGTTGTCGGGGCAAGGCCCTACAATCGCACCTTATAGGTAGAACTTAGGAAGACGCTCAATGTTCCATGAGTTTTGCACTGTGATGCCATTTTTCATCTCCAGACGGACTGCACCAGGTCTGGTGACACGTACTACCTGGTAAGGGCCTTCCCACTTTGGTGTCAACTTGTTTGAACCCTTGGTGGATTGAACACACCTAAGGACAAGGCCACCTTCCTCAGGACACTGGGCGTGAACCCTACGGCTGTGATAGTGGCATAGGGCTTGCTGGTATCGTGCTGCACGTACAACAGTCGGGAGACGATCTTCCTTGAGGAGCGTGGCATCGTCATGCCGTAGCTGCTCTTGCACTACTTAATAGTAGGCAAGTACTCGAGGTGACCCATGTATGAGTTCCGTGGGGAGCGTCGCTTCTGCACCGTATACCAGGGAGAAGGGAGTCTGGCCAGTAGCTCGATTTGGTGTCGGCCTAATTGACCAAAGAACCACCAGCAACTCATCAATCCAGCGCTAGATGCATTTTCGTAACCTATCAAGGGTTCTTGTCTTCAGCCCTCACAACACTTTATCGTTCATCCTTTCTGCTGTCCGTTGCTCATTGGGTGCACATCGGAGGCGAAAGAGCCCTTGCTTCCAAAGCTCTGGATGTACTGCATGAAGGTGCATCTTGTGAACCAGGTGTTGTTGTTTGTAATCACTCTGTTGGGTACTAAAAAACGACACATCAATCCCTTGAAGAACTTGATAGATGATTGCGCCATCAACTTTCTCACTGACTCTACTTCAGGCCACTTTGTAATCTTGTCGATAGCCATGTATAGGAATTCAAAGCCCCTAGTAGCATGGGGAAAGGGGCTGAAGATGTCGAGCCCCCAGACCACGAAGGGCCAGGATAAAGGGATGGTCTGCAAGGCTTGAGCTGGTTGATGAATATTCTTGCGATGGAACTGGCATGCTTCACACTTGGTGATGAGCTTAGTTGCATCCTAGAGGGTAGTGGGCTAGTAGAATCCTTGCTAGAAAGCTTTCCCGACAAGTGCTCTTTATCCTAGATGCGAGCCACACACACCTCCATGTATCTCCGCCAATATCACTAGTCCATCTTCTTGACTGATACACATCAACTTCATGTTGGTCAGTGTCTTTCTATAGAGAATTGTGTCCACAAACTATACATACTCGATTGTCGGTCCACTTTCTTAGATTCCTCTGGGTCGTCAAGAAGTTCTCCCGGCTACTCCGGCTCCAATACAAGGCCATTTGGGAGACATGGTGCAGAAATTCATCGTCAGGCTGCGGGAGCACCCTCGCAGCCGCCCGCGGCTTCCTTGCCCCATTCCAAGGGTAATGGAGGTAGATCAGCTGCACGGGTTGAGGCTGCACTTGAGGGGCTGCTGCAATGTCACCATGCGGGTGGGCATTGAGTTCCCTGCACCTCATGCCATGCATGCTTCTCCGACGTGGCTGGAAGACTTTTGCTCGCGCTCATAGCCTCGCGGAGAGGCACGTCCTCCATTTTAAAGTAATGGAGGCCGATCTACTCTCCATCAAGCTCTTGGGGCACTCGGATGCTGGCTTAGGGTGATGTGCGGAGATCTCGAGCAATGAGGAAAGCTCCTCCTTGAGCGACAGCAATGAGGAGGACACTGACAGTGAAGACGGTGATGAGGAGCCTCCGGTCGTCAAGCACGAAGATGACGACTCGTACTCCGGCTGAGCGTCGGACACACCGTCACCATCAGCTAGGCGCTGTCAGCACCACCATCTGCAGCTGGACACCGGCAAAGCGATATGTCGGGGGTGCTTGGCCATGTCATCACCGCTTCCTCCAGCTGGACCCCAACAGGCTTCCATGTGGACACCGGCTTCATCTTCCCTGCCATTGTCCCTGTCGAGCCGCGTCCCTCTGGTCCTGGCAGGGGTGACCAGGGCACCACCTAGCCGCTCTCCCTGTACCTAGCCTCTTCTTCCTTGCTCGGGAGGTGCCCTCCCAATCTTGTCAGGCTGTGTCCTGCGGGCCCTGACGGGGTCGGGCTGGGCTTCTGCTAAGGCGCTCCTTTTGCCCTCTTTCCTTCTCGATACAAGTCCTAGGAGGAGAGGGACAAGAAAGCCATTACAAGGCAATTATCATTTTTAAATTCAAAAAATGTATGCAATTGCTAAGTTTTAGTTTAAATCATGTAATCCTTTATCCAAGTTTGTACTTCGTATGATCTGTACTTGTTTATCTATTTATCAATGGAACATATCCTTGTCGGGTACTTGTGCATGTATCAAAACATGCTAAGGAATGATCCTTCAATAATTCCAAGTAAACAAAACTTCCTGGCAAGGCATCCCTTCATCCCACATTATAGATTCTACTAAACTTCGTTTGATGGGTTCAAAACGGGTTAGGAGCGCAGATGAAGGCTGGCCCCTTATTAGCTTCCCCAAAGGCGACTGTAACCAACCTGATTGAGTAGAGTCGAATCTAAAGATAAGAGAACAGATGACGGAGGCAACAAAGTTCCCCTACGTACAAGTTTTTCATATGCGAATACAATATGGGGTGTTGGAATGAACTTATCTTTGTTTGTTTTTCCTCTTGTCGTTCCCGATAAGGATAAGCTGTCGGGGACCAATGCGGGCTCGTTGTCATCCTTCTTCCCGAGGAGTTCACCTGTGGTGGAATCCTTCTGTTATCACCAAAAAGTAGGATGGGAGACAAATAACTCCATATGTCCCTTCATAATGAATGTGTATCTTATCTTAGGATTATTATAATCACGATAGGGCAATACTTCAGAAAACATGCATGCAAGTTTTCTGACAGTGCTTCGTTTTACTATTTGTGCACAGGGTCTGCGCCTGGCTTTGTACAAAGGGTTACAAGTCTTAGGGACTTGGATTGTACAAAATAGGTTGTCGGGGCAAGGCCCGGCAATTGCGCCTTATGGGTAGAACTTAGGAAGAGGCTCAATGTTCCATGAGTTTTGCACTGGGATGCCATTTTTCATCTCCAGACGGACTGCACCAGGTCTGGTGGCACGTACTACCGGGTAAGGGCCTTCCCACTTTTGTGCCAACTTGTTTGAACCCAGGTCATGTCGGCCCGGGTTCTCTGTCATATGGGTGCTAGTGACACAATCATATACGTGAGCCGAAAGGCGCAAACAGTCCCGGGCCAGGTAAGGTGGCACCCGTGGGAATACCGTGCGTGAGGCCGCAAAGTGATATGATGTGTTACATGCAAGATCGGTGTGACTTAGGATCGGGGTCCCGACAGCTTTGGTATCAGAGCCTGACTGCCTGTAGGATTACTAAGCCAAACTGGTCAAAGTTGACTCTATAAATTCTTTAGTTATATAAGGGAATTGATTGTGGAAGGGAACGTAAGGCTCTTTTTACTCCTTATACCTTATGGCCTTCTGATCTGAGTCATCCTACTTTCCTACGGGGTTAAGGAACTACGCTTTCTCTTCCGTCTATCAGGATCACATGTTACTACTTCATAGTTCCATAGGATTGGTTGATTAGAGTCATATCCCAGTTCTCGAGTACTTCTGGTGTAGCCTATTTAGTATTATCTTAGAACCTTGAGTTGTGATGTTGAGTTTTTATACTACCCCATTGTTAGAAGGATGTCTCACTTTGCGTAGTTTACAACTGTTATGCTGCCGAAATTGACTAGGAGTTCAAAAGATACTAATTTCCTTGACCTAAATTCTACAACCTATAGTTGATACTAATTCCGTCCTTGGTTTCGTTTCTGAGGATGTCATCGGTCAAGCGAAGTTTTGTTGCTCGTAGCCAGAACCACGGAGATGGCAGGGATGAGGATCCTCCCGACTAGCCTTCGTTGGCAGAGTTGATGTTAGAGATGGAGAGGAACAAGAGTGAGTCTAACCACTTATTGGCACGTATCGAGGAGAACACCGCACATCAGTTCAAGGAGTTTGTGACCATCCATGACTTCATCAGCTTACACCCACCTACCTTTCATCATTCCATCGAGCCACTCGATGTAGATGACTGGCTCTGTAGCATCACTCATAAGCTGCGTACCGCGAATGTAGGTGAAGATGACAAGGTCACCTATGCCACATACCATCTGGAAGGTCCTGCTAGTCTTTGGTCGCAGAACTATGAGGCTATGCTTCCAGCTGTGCAGATTCCTACCTAGAGGGATTTCACTTAGGCTTTTCGTGAGCATCACATTCCTCAGGCCCTCATCTATGGCAAGAGAGAAGAGTTCTGCAGTTTTAACAAGAGTAATATGGTTGTTGAATCTTATAGTAGAGAGTTTGAGAACCTCGCCCGCTATGCTACAGAAGAGGTTTCCACGGACGCCAAGAAGCAAGCCAGGTTCCGGAAGGGTCTCAACCCCAAGTTGCGTCGTGATCTCCACCTGCTTCATTCTGATACATTCTAGGCCCTTTTGAACAAGGCCATTAATGTAGAGACAACTCAACTCACTTACGTGGAGTCTCGTAAGCACACCCGTGATTTGGGATCTTCCTCCGGCTCTAGCTCTCAGAAGCAATGGATTTGGATTCCAAACTCCGCTCTAACTTTCGGATATACACCGAGGCCATCTTATGTGGTGTCTCACCCAGCTCAGTCGTATGCTCCACCCAGGCCTATTGGTAGATCGCTCGTCAATGCGGGTCCATGTCCAACTTCAGGGACTTGCTTCACATGCGGGAAGCCAGGACACTACGCACGTGACCGCTCTCAGGCCAGTTATGCTCCACCCCAGCCCGAGAAGTCTGTTCTTCGTGGTAAGCCATCAAGCAAGACGGTCGGTACCAAGCCAGCTTTTACTGAACATGGACGTGTACATCACGTCTCGGCCAAAAACGCTCATGATGATCCGGATGTGGTTCTTGGTACACTCCTTTTTAATTGTCATCCAACATCGGTTCTGTTCGATAATGGAGCATCTCACTCCTTCATCTTTGAAATTTATGCTAGCTTGCACAAAATTTCATTTTGTGATATGCCCTCTCCACTAGTCATTCAAACTCCTGGGTCCAAATGGCAAACTTCTAGTGTAAGCCACGGTAATGAAATCCTTGTTGACAGACTTGTATTCCTTGCATCACTTATAGCCCTCAAATCTACAGATATTAACACCATGTTCGGTATGGAATGGATGAAAGCTCATTATGCAAAGGTTGATTGTTACACTAGGTGTGTTCAACTTACACACCCATCTGGCAAGATAGTCACTGTCTCCACTAGAGTTTCAAAGCGTCAGCTCTATCCTCTTAATGCCAGCCCTCTCCCAGACCTTGAAGATATCTCGATAGTCCGTGACTTTCCGGATGTCTTTCCAGAGGAACTGCCAGGTTTTCCACCTGACAGAGATGTAGAGTTCGTCATAGATCTTGTCCCATGGACTGCTCCAATCTCTAGGAGACCTTACAAGATGGCACCCTTAGAACTAGCAGAGCTTAAGAAACAACTTGATGAGTACTTGCAAAAGGGTTTCATCCATCCTAGTTCTTCCCCTTGGGATTGCCCCGTCCTCTACGTCAAGAAGAAAGTTGGCATGGACCGGATGGTGGTTGTAGATTATCGTCCCGTTAATTTGGTCATGATAAAGAACAAATATCCGCTTCCCAGGATCAACGACCTGTATGATCAGCTCGCTGGATCCTCAGTCTTCTCCAAGATGGATTTGAGGTAAGGCTACCACCAAATCAAGATCAGAAACAGTGACATCCCCAAGACGGCCTTTGTCACTCGTTATGGCCAGTACAAGTACACTGTCATGTCCTTCTGTCTAACCAACGCTCCAGCTACATTCTCCCGCTTGATGAACTCGATCTTCATGGAGTACTTAGATAAGTTCGTCGTGCTTTACCTCGATGATATTCTTATTTACTCGAAGGACGAGGAAGAGCATGCCGAACATCTTAGACTGCTGCTAGAAAAACTCAGAGAGTGCCGCCTTTATGCCAAGTTCTCCAAGTGTGAATTTTGGTTGCCAGAAGTGACCTATCTAGGCCACTTGATCTATGGTAAGGGCATTGCTGTCAATCCCGAGAGAGTTCAGGCCGTTCTTGATTGGACTCCACCTAAAATAATTAAACAAGTTAGGAGTTTCCTTGGTCTAGCCAGTTATTGTCGCCGCTTTGTTGAGAACTTCTCGAAAGTGGCAAAACCTCTCACGGAACTTCTCAACAAAGACAAAAAGTTTAAGTGGTCCCCATAGTGTGAGTTCAGTTTTGAGGAATTGAAAAGATGCCTGACTTCTGCTCCCATACTTGTGCCACCGGATTTCACTAAGGACTTTGTTATCTATTGTGATGCCTCACAATAGGGACTAGGTTATTCTTATGCAGGATTGTCATGTGATTGCCTGTGCATCTCGACAGTTGCATCCACATGAGGAGAATTATCCTACACATGATCTAGAGCTTACAGATGTAGTCTATGCACTTAAGACCTGGCGACATTACCTTCTTCGTAAATGGTGTGAGATCTACACCGATCACCAGAGTTTCAAGTATATCTTCACACAACCAGATCTAAACCTTAGGCAAAGACGTTGGTTGGAACTGATCTTAGATTATGATCTAGGCATTACCTACACCCTAGGTAAAGCCAATGTCATGGCCAATGCACTATGTTGTAAGTCTTATTGCAACAATTCCATGTTGCAGCAGGGCCAACCACTTCTCCATGAGAATTCTGTAAGCTTAATCTTCACATTGCTCCCCACAGATTCCTTTCTACCTTGGTGGCGAAACCTACTCTTGTGGATCATATGCTAGAAGTCCAGAAGCCTGATTTGGGGATAACCTGAATCAAGAGAAACATTGCAAAGGGTATTGCTGGTAGTTTCTCTATAAATGATCGAGGTGTTGTTTTCTTACGAAACCGCCTGGTGGTCCCCAAGAAGTAGCATCTTCGGCAACTGATCCTTAAGGAGGCGCATGAATCTCCTCTCACGATTCATCCTGGTAGTACTAAGATGTATCAGGACCTACTCCATAGGTTCTGATGGACTAGGATGAAGGGAGAAATTGCTTAGTTCATTACTAACTATAACGTTTATTGTCGCGTTAAGGCAGAGCATTAGAGACCTGCTGGCACCCTTCAACCTTTAGCTATTCCTGAGTGGAAATTGGATAAAGTTGGTATGGGTTTCATCACCGGTTTCCCAGGACCAAGAGAGGGAATAGTGCTATCTTCGTAGTCATTGATCATATCTCCAAAGTGGTGGACTTCCTACCTTTTTGAGAGAGTATCACTGCTAGTCAGCTCGCTGACTTATATATTTCTTGAATAGTGTCACTTCATGGTGTTCCACTAGAGATCAATTCAAACCGTGGTAGTATTTTCACTTCTCATTTCTGGGAGAGTATCCAAATGGCCATGGGAACCCATCTTTCCTTCAGTACCGCTTTCCATCCTCAGTCGAGTGGTCAGGTTGAAAGGATCAACCAAATTCTCGAGGACATGCTTAGAGCTTGCGTTATCTCATTCGATATGGATTGGGAGAAATGTATTCCTTACGCCGAGTTTTCTTATAACAATAGCTATCAATCCAGTCTCAAGAAAGCTCCTTTTGAGATTCTCTATGGACGAAGATGTCGAACACCTTTGAAGTAGTCAGAAACCGGTGAAAGACAATTCTTTGGATCGGACATGATCCAGGAGGCAGAATAGCAACTTCGCATCATTCATGGGAATTTGAAAATAGACCAATCTCGTCAAAAGATTCAGTATGACCGTCATCATAAGGATATGACTTATGAAGTTGGCGACAAAGCTTACCTTCAGGTTACTCCTTTGAAGGGTACCCATCATTTTAGTATCAAGGGCAAGTTCGCTCCGCATTACATTGGTCCTTTCCGCATTCTCGCTAAACAAGGAGAGGTTGCCTACTAGTTGGAACTACCTCACATATTTCCAGAGAGCATGATGTCTTCGACGTCTCTCATCTCAGGCGTTGCTTCTTGGATCCCATCCGCGGAGTGGACCACGAAACGCTTGATCTCCAAGATAACCTCACATAACAAGAGTACCCTGTTCGCATTCTTGATCAAGAAGAGCGTGTCACCCGACATCAGAACATCAAGTTCCTCAAGGTTCTGTGGTCTCATCATTCCGAGAGAGACGCTACTTGGGAGCTAGAAGATCGTCTTCGAGTAGAGTAACCCACTTTCTTTTCATCGACTCCTGAATCTTAGGACAATCAAGTGGGGGCGAGTTGTCACATCTCTAGTTCTGGTATGATCTAGACTAGCTAGTCATGTGTGCATCATGTCTAATTTTGAAATGAAATTGAATTGGGGATTTGTGAAACCCTTAGAAAGCATTTCCGAAAATGACCCCGATAAAAATTTCTCCAAAAAGGTCAAAGAAAATGTTCATGTTCCTCTCTGAAAATCTTGGTCAGAGGTAAAATTCAAACCAATATTTTTAGGAGCTCATAAATATATATTTTGGCCATTTGGATTAATCCAGTAATTAGTTTCATTGGATAAATATTTGTTATATATATAAAATATTGTCCAATAAATTCTGTTAATTGTTGAGGAGCTCTGGAATAATCCAACTAGTTCCTACAAAACTTAACAGAAAGAAATAAAGAAAAGAGAAACTTACCTGGCTCCACTGGCTGGCCTAGTGGCCCAGCTGACTAGCGACGCCAGTCGTCGTCCTCCTGGCGCCGGGAGGACGATGGGCACGCGTTCGCTGCCCGCGCGCATGGGCACCACGACACCTGCCTACCTGCCCCTGCCCCTCATCGCTCTGGACACCTCGGACGACTCTACGCGACCCCCCAGGCCTCTCTCACTCTCTCATGTTCTCCTCCCCACCTCTGTCACCCTCTCCGTGACAGGCGAGCGCTGCCGTTACCACCGCTCGCCGTTGCTGCAGCTACCGCCTCCCCCTCGCCCTCTCTTTGTGTCCCTGAACTCTGTCTCCTCGCGCTTAAGCCCTCCACCGAGCCACGCAAGCCAGAGCGCCCCGAGGAGCCGCCTTCGCGTCGTCTTCACTTCCGTCCACTAAAGATCGCCCTTGCCGTTCTGCTCACGTCCGACCTCCCCGGAGCTTGCTGTCGACTCCGCTGGAACCGCTGTGAGCCCCTCCGTCTTTTCCCCCTCTCCGTTTCACCGTTCTCGCGCCGTAGCTCCATTCCCCACAATGGTTGTAGCTCCTTGCTGCTGTCCATGTCGCCGTCGTTGCGCTAGCCACCGCAGCTCGCGCCCGCGCACGCCATCGCGCTCAGCAGCCCCCCCGCAGGCCAACGCCACCAACCGCATCCCCTGTCGTGCAATGCAGCGCTGCGTGCGCGCCTGACTGTGCTCCGGCCGCCGCCCCGAGCTTGTTTCCGGCAAGCTCAGTCCACCCCTACCACTCCCGCTTGCTCCAAACAATGCGGACGAGCCTTAGCTCCTCGCCCGTGGCCTCCGCCACCCAAATGATCGCCGGAGGGCGTTTTCTGAGCCCTCCGCCGCATTCAGCCTCGCCGGCGGCCAATAGCCGGCGAGTTGACTGGGTTTGACCACCCAGATGACCTGTTTTGACCCCTGTGGGTTAATGACAGGTGGTGCTTGGCTTTGACTAATCATAGTTAGGGTTAGTGTTAGAGCTAATTAACCTTTGTTAATTAACTGTGACACTAATGTGTGGACCCCACACGTTAGGTTTGACCTGGTCAGCGCCGTTGACCTGCTGACGCAGGCACGACATGGTGCTGACGCAGTTATTCCTTTTCTTGTTTTAAAACAAATCAGGAAATTTTAGAAAATGCTATAAACTTCAAAAAATCATATAAATTCAACCGTAGCTCAGATTGAAATAATTTATATATGAAAAAATATTAGAACAATTCAATCTACGAATCTGTACTAGTTTCATGCATGACAAACCAACATGTACCTACTATATTAGTGAAAACACATAATGGCATTTATAAAGGCTTATTTTGGAGTTGCATTTGAATCTTTGGTTCGGATGGACTTGATGCAAATGAATGCTAGTTGCATTAGCTCAAACAACATCACATCTACATGCCATGGTCATGCATCATATTGTTGCGTATGCTTGTGTTTTTGATTATCGACACTGTTCCTTCTCGATAGGTCCTGCTCAGGAGAGTGTACCTATCTTTGGAGAAGTGCCCCTATTGATCTACCAGGCAAGCAAGCCCCCTTGTTCATTCCAATACAATCCTACTCTCTCGCTCCTGCTCTCTGTTATTGCATTAGGACAACAATGATTCAACTACTACTTTATGCTGCGGTAGTTGAACCCATTCCTCTGCATGACCTGTCATTGCCACATTACATAGTTGAAACCCACTAGCATGTGTAGGACCTGATTGAAGCCATGTTGTGTTCCTACCATGCCTTGACTGCTATTGCTTAGAGTGTGTCAGGTTTGATTCATTGGGAATGAATTGGAGTGCAGTGCTATGTTCTGATGCTGAGAGTTAAGTGTGTGAACACAATTTGGTAAAGGTAGCGGTGAGAGGCCATGTAGGAGTACATGGTGGGTTGGCACACTAGAACCATCCTTAAGCACTGGGTTCTGTGTATGTTGTCCAATGACTAGCTACTACCACACATTGGGTTCCGGTAACTCGACCCCTCTCAACTTATTAACCAATTTGATCTCTGTCCAGGAGTCGCAACTAGTTTCTGGTGTTTGTAGGTAGTGTTATTTTTCAACCTAGTGGCACCCGACAGGGTGGGCTTGGGACAGACTAGGCACACGTGGCCTGGTGTACTGAATGGCACCCGGATGGTGGGCGCGGGAACCCTGCACACATCATTTGGGGCTGTGATGGAAACCTCGGCCGGACTCCCTTGCAGATAGAACCTGAATAGGCGATAAACCTGGACTAGGGTCTTGTGTGGTTAGTCATGTCGTGACCGACACCCTCGCCAGGCTTCCGCTTGAAGGTTGCCAAGATACATGACATGTACATGGCGGTAAGTGGCGAGAGCGTGTGTGAAGAAGTACACCCCTGTAGGGTTAACATGATCTATTCGAATAGCTGGGTCCGCAGATATGGACTTCTTGGATGCTTATGTGGTACATAGACAACTTGAAGTGGATACTCTAAAATGCTCAACCGAAGTGTGAGTGCTATGGATGGCCTTCGTAGGGAGACGGGGATGAATCCATAGTAGTGTATTGTGTGGTGATTAGTGGACTCATTTGAGTTGTCTCACCTCAAAGAAGTTACTCGTAGTCATAGAATAGGATAGCCACTGAGTCAAAGTTGGCTTGTTGCAAGTAACCCCCTTTTTGCCTTCTTGATACAAATGCATGTATGATACAATCTGATGTAAGTCTTCTCAGTACCTTTGTACTCACGTTGCTTAATTTATGTTTTTGTAGTGGAGACTTTGATCTTTCTACTTTCCACATGGACTTCGACAAGTAGCTTGTACCTCAACTACGATCTTGATTGGATGTTGTAGTTAGTTAGGCTCTTCAGCCTTTTTCATTTATAGTTGTATGTACTCAGACATGTAATACTTCTGCTTGTTGCTTGTATGCTCTGAATGTTGGGTCATGTGACCCCTGTTTGAAATAAATGCTATGATGGCTCTTTTGAGCCCTTATCTATATGAGTTGTTGAGTTATGTTGTGATGCCATGTTGTACAGCACATACTTGCATCTGCGTATGTGTAATGTGTATTGCCATGTGTGGGATCCGATAATCTAGTTGTTTATTCTTGGTAGCCTTGCTTATGGGAAAATGTATCATAGTGCTTCCACTGAGCAATGGTAGCTTGCTACTGCTCTGAAATACTTAGGCTGGCCGGCATGTGTCCTACTTCGTTACTGTGTTTGTCCCTTCGAGGAAATGTCACGCGTTGTTCCTTTTAGTCCTTGTAGCTTGATACGACTAGGGTTCATACGTTGATGACCAACACGTTCATTGCTGGGTCATGTATGCCTGTTCCTGTAAGTTTGTGCCTCCTTGGGTTTACGAATAGTTATGTCGGCCCGGGTTCTCTGTCATATGGATGCTAGCGACATACTCATATACGTGAGCCAAAAGGCGCAAACGGTCCCGGGCCTGGTAAGGTGGCACCCGTGGGAATACCGTCGTGAGGCCACTAAGTGATATGATGTGTTACATGCTAGATTGGTGTGACTTAGGATCGGGGTCCCAGGAGTGGAGTACAAAAGTTCCTGGTTCCACATGAAGCTTTTGCGCAGCACACTTTTCCAGAGGTGATCAGCGATGCTGTTTTCCGCACGAGGCACGTGCTTCATTCGTAGCCCGTCGAAGTGTTCCTCCAACTTCCTCACCTCTGCCACGTATGCTTCCATCAATAGGCTCTGATAATCCTTATTCACCTGCTTCACAACGAGGTGAGAGTCGTCGTGTATGATCAACTTTATTATTCCCAGCTGTACTGCAATCGTGAGCCCGACAAGGAGTCCTTCATACTCTGTTGTGTTATTGGTGGCATCTTCCCAAGGGAAATGCATTTGAATGACGTACTGGAGGTGTTCTCCGATGGGTGCAAGGAGTAATACTCCTGTGCCAGCACCTTGGAGCGAGAAAGCACCATCAAAGTACATGATCCATTCCTTGGGGGCCTCCTTGCCGAGGAGGGAAGCATCCATCATCTCTGCATCGGGCGTTCGTGTCCATTATGCAATGAGTTCTGCCAGTGCTCTACTTTGGATGGTTGTTGTGCTCTCGAACTTCAAAGCAAAACTTCATAGCTCCAGAGCCCATTCCACTATCCTACCGATGGCCTCGAGGTTCCTTAAGATACGCTTCAGTGGAAGATGGGTCACAACTATGATTTCGTGAGCTTGAAAGTAACGGCGCAACTTCGTTGAGGCCGTAAGGAGGCTGAAGATTAACTTTTTGGACCGCAAAGTACCTTGACCTAGCCCCCTGCAAGAGAGAGCTAACAAAGTAAATTGGTCGCTGCACCATCTTCTTTCTCGCTAACCCCTTCCGCTCATCAGCTCTGATTTGTGATTCCCGTGCATTGCTGTCGCTAGGCCTTATCGGGGACAAAGTTGGCTCATCACTAGATGGTTCTGCCGTGTTAGCTTCTTCGCTATCCACTTCTCTCTGCGACACCGGGGCAGCACTAATGACTTGGTTTGTTGCCACCAGATATAGCAGCAGCGGCTCTTGTGGTTTGGGTGCGACTAGTGTTAGCGCAGAGGAGAGGTAAGCTTTCAAATCCTGCATCACAGCCTCGACCATTGGGGTCCATTTCATTGGACCAGCCTTCTTCAATATTTTGAAGAACGGCAAGGCACACTCAGCGGATTTTGAAATGAACCTACTTAGTGCGGCAATGCAGCCAGCCAGGCACCTCACATTCTTAACGGTCTTCGGAGCTTGGATCTGTTCTATAGCCTTGATCTTGTCGGGATTGTCTTCTATCCCTCGCTGAGATACAAAGAACCCAAGAAGCTTGCCGGACAGAACACTAAACACACAATTCCCTAGGTTTAGGTTCAAGTTGATCTTCTACAAATTTGCAAAGGTTTCTTCCAAATCTTCGATGAGTGTAGATTTGTCCTTGGTTTTGACCACTATGGCATCCATATATGCTTCAATGTTCCTGTGCAGCTAAGGTTCGAAACAAATCTGTATGGCCCTTGCGAATGTGGAACTGTCGCTTTTTATCCCAAATGACATACATACAAAGCAGTACGTGCCACATGGGGTAATTAAGGTGGTCATTTCCTCGTCTTCCTTGGCCATGAAGATCTAATGGTAACCAGAGTACGCATCAAGGAATGAGAGAAAATCACATCCCGAGGTGGAACCAACAATCCGATCAATGCGCGGCAAGGGAAGGGATTCATTGGACAAGATTTGTTCAAGTCAGTGAAGTCAATACAAAGTCTCCACTTCCCGTTCACCTTGCGCACCACCACAAAATTTGCTAACCAAGTTGGATGTAGTACTCCTCGTACTAAACCTGCTGCTTCAAGCTTCTTAATTTCCTCAGTGATGAACTGCCACCGCTCCAGGGCCTCCTTCCTTACTGTTTGCTTGACGGGTCGGGCGTGAGGACAGACAACAAGGTGGTGCTGATTACCTCCCTAGGAACACCGAGAAGGTCAGATGGTAGCCAGGCAAACACATCGACATTCACCCGCAGGAAGGTAACGAGCGTGCTTTCCTATTTTCATCAAGGGTTGAACTAATGGAGAAAGTACCATTAGTGCCACCCTGCCACGCCGGAACTATCTTGGTTGCAGGGGGAGTAGCCTTGGATCTTTTGCTAGTCAAACTTTCAGGCAAGTCATTGCCGGGTGCGGTGCACTCCAAAGAGGTGTGCTTCCCATGGTCCTTATCGGTGCCCTTGTTGGTTTTCTTAACTTTCTTCTCTTCCTTGGTGGGAGCAGAGGCCGTGACAGCCACTGCTGCTACCACATCTTTACACATCTTATCCACACAGATGACTGCATGTCTCTTATATGTTGAGATGGAAATGACTCCCATAGGACCAGGCATCTTCAGAGTGTTATATGCATAATGGGATGCCGCCATGAACATGGCTAGTGATGGACGACCAAGAATCCCGTTGAATGGCAAGCTAAGTTCAACAACATCGAACACAATTGAGGGATTCCTGGATAAGGGGGTATCCGGACAGCCGGACTATATACTTTGGCCGGACTGTTGGACTATGAAGATACAAGACTCAAGACTTTGTCCCGTGTCCGGATGGGACTCTCCTTTGCATGGAAGACAAGCTTGGTAATCCAGATGTTATATCTCCTTCTTTGTAACCGACTCTGTGTAACCCTAGCCTCCTCCGGTGTCTATATAAACTGGAGGGTTTAGTCCGTAGGACAACAACAATCAGAATCATAGGCTAGCTCCTAGGGTTTAGCCTCCATGATCTCGTGGTAGATCAACTCTTGTAATACTCATATCATCAAGATCAATCAAGCAGGAAGTAGGATATTACCTCCATCGAGGGGCCCGAACCTGGGTAAAATATCGTGTCCCCTGCCTCCTGTTACCATTAGCCTTACACGCACAGTTCGGGACCCCCTACCCGAGATCCGCCGGTTTTGACACCGATATTGGTGCTTTAATTGAGAGTTCCTCTGTGTCGTCGCTGCAAGGCTCGATGGATCCTTCAATCATCAACAACGCGGTCCAGGGGGAGACTTTTCTCCCCGGACAGATCTTCGTGTTCGATGGCTTCGCACTGCGGGCTAATTCGCTTGGCCATCAGGAGCAAGATCGACAGCTACGCCCCTGGCCATCAGGTCAGGCTCGGAAACTCGAACTACACGGCCGATATCCATGGAGACTCGATCTTCGATGGACTCGGGCCTACGCCAGGAGCGCCGAACAGTCGCGACAAGCACGGCTTGGACCTGCGGTTAGACAATGTTCGGGATATCGCACCTGCAATAGCTCTGGAACTAAATCCGGGGCAGATCGCGTCATCCAAGGATGGTTGGATGGACCCCGCCCCGGAGGCCGCATACTCATCGGCGGTAGAGCCGAACACGGACTCCACCCCCAAGGAAGTCCCTGTCATTGAACCCCTAGACTTGTGTCCGGCTGTAGGTTCCAGACCGCGCGCCCCCGAGCCCGCCGAATCTGGTTGGGCTCCGGTAATGGAGTCACCGCTGCGGATATCTTCGAGCACTCGCCCTTTGGCGACATGCTGAATTCATTAAGGTCTCTCTCTTTGTCAGGAGACTCTTGGCCGAACTATGTCCAGCTTGAGTGGGAATCAGGCGACGAAGAATTTCGTTGCCCACCCACCACCCACTTCATAGCCATTGTCGATGACGTAACAGATATGCTTGACTTCAACTCCGACGACACCGATGGAATGGACGTCGGCGCAGGGGACGATTTGGAACCACCGCCACCTCATCATATGATATATACATGGTGGACACACCTAAGATGGACAGTGGCGACAAAAAGGACACAACGGAGGATAAAACCCCCGGACAAAAGCCAAAATGACGGTGCAGACGCCGCTCTAAGTCCAGCCACAGTAAAAATAGCGATAACAGCGCTAGAAAAATCGACACCCCAGTCAACTCCAAAGGCAACAACGACCATATGGACCCAGTGATGGAGCAGGATGATCCAGTTCATGCCGAACACAGCTCGGAGCAAACGCCCGATCACAGCGATCCCGAGGGCCGAACTCATCAACCTGCCTTGGGAGAAGAGCACAGTTCGGACGACGATGCATTCATCATCCCGGAAAAATGTCTGGAACGAGATAATCTCCACAGAAGGCTAATGGCCGCTGCGAGAAGCCTAAAGAAGCAGAAGCAAATGCTTAAGGCCACGCAGGAAATGGTCAATCGCAGGTGGAATAAAGTGCTAGACACTGAACAAAGATATGGCGACGATCGCCACACAAAGAGCTACCCCAAGTGCAAGTTGCTGCCAAAATTCGATGATGAGGTCATTCCACCAAAGAAAAATATGGCCAGTAGGCCGGACCAACCACTCCATGACCGCAATAGAGCAGCTACTGACGCCGCACACGATTTACGTGAGCTCCTGGACAAAAATGCCGGCGTGACCAGGTCCATCTGTGGATCTAGAGGACATGCTCCGGCATAGGATTATGGTCACCAAAATGATTAGGCTGATCGAATACCAGTTCGGAATCAACACCGGACACAACAACAGTCGACAACATGCCTCAACATGTCCAGATACAGAGGGGCTGTGTACCCTCTGTGCTTCACCGAAAAGGTACTGGATCATGAATTTCCACAGGGATTCAAACCCGTGAACATAGAGGCATATGACGAAATGACAGACCCCGGGGTCTGGATTGAGGATTTTATACTTGATATCCACATGACTCATGGGGACGACCTCCACGCCATCAAATATGTTCCCCTCAAGTTGAAGGGACCAGCTCGGCACTGGTTAAAAAGCCTCCCTGAAAATTCGATCGGAAGTTGGGAAGAACTTGAGGACGCTTTCAGGGCCAACTTTCAAGGGACCTATGTCCGACCTCCGGACGCTGACGACTTAAGTCACATAACACAAAAGCCCGGAGAGTCCGCCCGAAAACTTTGGAACAGATTTCTCACTAAGAAGAATCAAATCGATGATTGTCCGAATGTCAAAGCCCTAGCGGCCTTCAAGCACAATATCCGAGACGAGTGGATCGCCAGACACCTCGGCTAAGAAAAGCCGAGGACAATGGCAGCCTTAACAAGCCTTATGACCCGCTTCTAAATGGGCGAGGACAGCTGGTTGGCCCGTAGAGGCACCAGCGACCCGGGCACATCTGAAATTAGGTCTGGCAATGGGAAGCCACGGCGCAATAAAAACAAGCGTCGAAACAAGGAAGAAAGTCCGGACAACATGGCGGTCAACACCGGATTCAGGAGCTCTCGACCCAGTCAACAAAAGAAGCCATTTAAAGGAAGCAAAGAGGGACCATCCGGCCTGAACAAAGTCCTGGACAGATTGTGCCAAATTCACGGCACACCAGAAAAACCTGCTAACCACACTCACAGAGAATGCTGGGTCTTTAAGCAGGCCGACAAGTTAAATGACGAACACAGGGGAAGGGAAACACCAAGCGAAGACGAGGATGAGCCTCACCAGCCGAACACTAGGGACAGAAAAAATTCCCATCAGAGGTAAAAATAGTAAATATGATCTACGCGACTCACATACCAAAGAGAAGGCGCAAACGCGCGCTCAGAGACGCCCACGCTATAGAGCTTGTCGCCCCCACACTTAACCCATGGTCGGCCTGCCCGATCACCTTTGACCACAGAGACCACCCGACTAGTGTCCGGCACGGAGGATCGGCTGCCTTGGTGCTCGACCCAATAATCGATGGATACCATCTCACTCGTGTCCTCATGGACGGCGACAGTAGTCTCAATCTAATATATTAGGACACTGTCTGCAAGATGGCGATAGACCCATCCAGAATCAGCCAAAGTAACCCCACCTTTAAAGGGGTGATACCAGGCATTGAGGCCCGCTGCAGGGGCTCCCTCATACTAGAGGTGACATTCAGTTTGCCAGACAACTTCAGAAGCGAAGAATTACTCTTCACCATCGCTCCCCTCTGAAGTGGTTATCATGCATTGCTCGGAAGAACGGCCTTCGTTCGGTTCAACGCAGTACCGCACTATGCCTACCTTAAACTCAAGATGCCCGGTCCACGTGGCATCATCACAGTTAGCAGAAATATAGAGCATTCCTTACATGCGGAAGAGTATGCGGCGACTCTAGCAGCTGGACACTAAGCGGCCTCTACTATCTGAACTCGTGATCGGTCATTAAGACCACAGACATGGTTACACGAGTCCGGCGCACCACTGTCGATAACAGCCAAGATAAACCTGAGCTAGGTGCTATACACGTAATCCAATAGAGGGTATCAGGGGCTGCAAATATGCAATAAAGCCCACCTTTTGGCCTGACCTTATTAATAGGCCAATGCCTCACACTTCTACTATCCATTGGTAATAACCAACATTTCGCACACTTACGCCATACTCTTTTACATGAGTTTTCCTTTTTACAGACAACATTCATGCGACACCCTACCAGGACACGGCACAACAGAGACAAAGGCGCAGACGTGCAGCAGGGCCCCACTCAAAGGTTTCTCTTTAGATTAAGCCCCTGTGTAAACCTTCTTTATTGTCTCTTGTTGCTTGACATCCCATGGGTATTCAATACACCCACAGGGGACACTGGCGTTATTGGCATTTCGCCATGATAGACTGCCACACGTACCTGGAAATACAGGGTTCATAATCAAGGGCGCTACTCAGCCCGGTATATGTTACAAAGTCCGAATACCCTCGGGAGTGTTCGGCATCGCGAGTTTGGCCTTATATGCATCAGCTCTGAATCATGTCTTTGGTCAAATGTTGGGTTTGCCCGGCTCCTGGGTTTGCTGCCTTACGTTCCGCTTCTATCGGCTAAGGTGGCCAAAAGAGAACTACTGTGATTGCGGCCTGGTTATTCCAGACAAGCACCTCAGTAGAGAAAGCCGAAAGCTGACTGTCATGATATAGCGAGAGACTGATCAACCACTCGAGGACTCATTAGAATCTTTAGCATTCCTCCGCATTAACGAAGGGCCGTTTCCCGGTCATGTACACACGCGCCCGTATCCGGATGCACGCGAAGGTACCAGCGGCTACATAGTAGCCCCACCGTCAAAGTCCTATGGCTATGTGAAAGCATTAAACCTATATAGTCCGGTTGCTTAGTTCGATGTGCGATCACCTCCTTAATGGACCAAGACGTTGGATCAAGTGTGATTACACATATTTTTTCGAGCACCCACGCATTGTATTCGTGGGGGCTGAAGCCAACGACTGCTAACTTTCAGGGTATATATACATCAAACGGCCGCACAGGAGGGACAATAACACTTTCGGGCAAAAAGTATAAACATAGCCTCTATAATTAAAATACAATTGTTTTTACAATGGAACGATTTGTCACTCTAACATGACACTCTTCGAGCACTGAGCCTCTATCAAACGAGCTCCTTCTGTTACCTGCTCCAAGTAGTGCTCGGCTGGATGCTGGCGTGCTGCTGGATTCAGGGTTGCAATGATGGTGGCCTCCATATCGGCCCAATATGTTTTAACATTGGCAAGAGCCATCCGCGCACCCTCTATGCACACTGATCTTTTCATGGCATCGATTCTTGATACGGCGCCAAGGAATTGTTGCACTAAACAAAAAATAATTGTCCGGCTTCGGCCCCCTTCAGGCATACATGGTCTATTACAGACCTCATTGCAAGACCGGACAACCTATGGAGCTCGGCCACAGCGGCCATCCTTTCACTCAATGGCAGCGGGCGCATTGGAGCACTGAATGGCGACTAGAACAGCCTTTCTACTTCACTATCTTTTTGATCCTCGAAAAACTTGGCCGCATCAGCCGTACTCTTTGCCAGATCCACATACGCATCTGCAGGGCTCCAGCGTCGATCCAGAGGAGCGTACTTTGGATATAAGAACTTCATCCGAAACAAATAGGGGCTTCCAGCCACGATTTCTCCGGCCTGTCGAAGCTCCTCCCGCGCATCCCTAATTTCGGAACGCGTCTCCTTGGCCGCATCAAGGGCCTTCTTCAGGTCAGCCGACTTCGCCTGATTCTCCTTTTCAAGGATCTCATACCGGCCGGCAGCGTTTTTCAGATCCACAGCCATCTTGGCCATTTTATCTTTGCTTCGGTGATGAGCAGCCTGTTCGTCTCTCAACTCTTCGGCCGCCTTTAGGGCAGCCGCATCGCTAGCCCGGGTTTGTTCCTTGGCTAGGGTAAGCTCCGCTCTTAGGGCTCCACGGCAGCAGCTCCGCCTGCAGTTGAAGCATACCACATTAACATTATGCCCCTCTTAATATTTCCTATAAAAATAAGGAAAGCAGAGCACATACTTTGTGACTCGTTAAGCCGCTTGTTCACAAGCGTGATGTCGGCGTCCACAACTTCAATCTGTCGCCTCAGTTCGGTGACTTCAGCGGTTCGGTCTGCCACTGGACCCTTAGCCACCTGCGCATAAATGCAGTGCGATCATTAATTAATAGTGTGATCCTCCGTTTGCCGCCTAAGGCTGGCAACCAAAGTCTCAGGGGCTACTATCTATACGGAGCACACCTAGCGTGCGCGGTACAACCAAAAAAATTACGTATTTCATTGTGTACCTCAAAGCCTTTGAGCAGGCTCGTAAAAGCTTCATTCAACCCGCTTGTGGCGGATGAAATCTTATCAAGCACCGTGCCCATTAACGAACGGTGATCCTCCGAAAGAGCAGCTTGCTCTAGAAGGCCCGTCAGCATGTCCGGTCGGTCGCCAGACTGTGCTGGACCCTTCTTATTGCCCCCCATGGGAGCCGAATGCTCCGAGCTCAGGGCGGTCGAAGTATTAGCTTCTGGCCTCGGCGAATCTGGACTCCTCTGTGAAGACACCTCGGGGTTGCCCGCCCCATGAGGCGCAGAGGCAGGTGGGGTTTCACTCTCCATCATCTCCGGAAGAAGATCCCTCGAAGACGAACTCTGTCGAGAAGAATGGATCCTGGTTATTCTTCTCAGAGGAGGAAGCAGTAGCTTTGTATTTACAATTAACTTACAGCTCAGTGGAGGGCTGGCCTGTTTGCGGGCATGGCACGGTGAGGACGCCCTCTAGGGTAGGCCCCCTTGGTGAAGTTTTCTTCCCTTGTCTAGGCACCTCCGTCTCCAAGTCTTCGGAGGCGGCCCTCTTCTTCCCGCGGGGGGAGGAGGCCTTAGATTCCCCTCCCCGACTATCCTCCTTCATGGAAATGGTATTTCCCCTGGTTTCGATGTGCAATGTGTGAAGCTCTACTTCTCTGTTCTTCCCTTTGTCTTTCCCCGAGGGCACTTGACTTAGCACACGTCTAAGCATCCTGGCTATTGCAGGACTAGGCGAGCCTTCAGGAAGTGGTGCCGGACACCTGATTCTCTCCGCCTTGCTGAGCCAATCCTGGCCGAAGATGGTTTTCAGAATAATGTTGTGATGAATATAAACAAAGTGTTCGGTTCCTAGGTTACTTACTTGGGTATCTGGGCGGTTGCAGCTCAGGCCCGCATCCTCGGTGGTGTCCGGACACTTTACTTGTGGTCCGAAGAATAACTTACACATCCCATCAAGCGTCATGCCGAAGAAGTGCTGAATAGTTCGCGGACCCTCCGGATTGAACTCCCACATCCGGAGAGGCCGACGTTTGCACGGCAGGATCCGTCGGACTAGCATTACCTGGATTACGCTGACAAGACTAATGTCCCTCTCAAGAAGCTCCCAAATGCGGCTCTGCAATGTTGGTACATCACTAGCAGGCCCCCAATCCAGTCCCACATTGGCCCACAACGCCAGTTGAGGCAGAGGGCCCGAGCGGAAGTCGGGGGCAGCCACCTACTTTGTGCCTCTGGGAGCCGTGACGTAGAACCACCTTCGCTGCCGTAGATCGGACACCTCCGCGAAGAAGCCCTCTGGCCATGGAGCATCGGCATTTCTTCTTATTGCAGCACCTCTGCACTCCGCATGTCACCCCTCGATCACCTTCGGCTTTACATTGAAGGTCTTGAGCCATAAGACGAAGTGCGGGGTGATGTGGAGGAAGGCTTCGCACACGACGATAAACAACAAGATGTGAAGGTCGGAGTCCGGGGCTAGATCATGAAAATATAGCCCTTAATAGAACACGAGTCCCCTCACAAAGGGATCGAGGGTGAAGCCTAAGCCACGGAGGAAGTGAGAAACAAATAGGACGCTCTTGTTGGGCTCGGGAGTAGGGATGACCTGCCCTGGAGCAGGAAGCCTGTGCTCGTTGTTGGCGGTCAGATATCTGACCTCCCTAAGCTTCGCAATGTCCTCCTCTATGATAGATGAGGCCATCCACCGGCCTTTAAGGTTGCATCCGGACATGATTGAAGATCCGAAGTGCCTAAGGTTGGGCTTCGGGTGTTGGAACTCGAGATGCGGAAAGGCGAAAGCATGGTAGGAAAGAGGGATAGGCCACGGCCCCTCTATAAAGGGGGTGAATATCAAGCGACCCCAGCGTGACCGTCTAGGACTTGCCTAAAAACACGGAGTCATACCAACATGCATAGTGGGGTTGCCCGTGCCCGTATTGATGAGGATACCATCATAAGGGGACATGATCTCTGCTTCGACAAGACGTGCCGAGGAAACCGCCTCGCAATATGTGCGGTGGCTAGTTTGGGAAAACGGTTCGAATAATGACTTGACCATGGTGTGATGTCACGTTATCTAAAGTTGTCAGCGGATTATATTTGTGGAATATTGCTCTCTCTACGATGGAATGCAGAAGTTATCTTACAGAGCCGGACACGATCCTTAATCTACTTTGGAGTATTCAGAGATGGAACCCGCCTTGCAATGTCGAAGACAATCTGTGCGCCGGACTCATCGTGATTGAAGCCTAGTTCATGGGCTACTGAGGGAGTCATGGATAAGGGGGTATCCGGACAGCCGGACTATATACTTTGGCCGGACTGTTGGACTATGAAGATACAAGACTCAAGACTTCGTCCCGTTTCCGGAAGGGACTCTCCTTTGCGTGGAAGACAAGCTTGGTGATCCGGATGTTAGATCTCCTTTTTGTAACCGACTTTGTGTAACCCTAGCCTCCTCCGGTGTCTATATAAACCGGAGGGTTTATTCCGTAGGACAACAACAATCAGAATCATAGGCTAGCTCCTAGGGTTTATCCTCCACGATCTCGTGGTAGATCAACTCTTGTAATACTCATATCATCAAGATCAATCAAGCATGAAGTAGGGTTTTACCTCCATCGAGGGGGCCCAAACCTGAGTAAAACATCGTGTCCCCTGCCTCATGTTACCATTAGCCTTAGACGCACAGTTCGGGACCCCCTACCTGAGATCCACCAGTTTTGACACCGACAACAATCTTCTCAATCCTGAAGTTTATTTCTCGTTAAATGTTACCGGAAGGTAATCTTTCCCTTTGCCTGACTCCTCTCTTGGTTGATACCTTGGAAAGTGCCAGTCTTCTTTAGGTCCTCATCAGGAATTTGGCTTTTCTTTGGCACATCGTGCGAAATAAGATACGACCCTGTCCCGCTGTTTACCAACATCTTGGTGCCCTTGAGGTTGCGGATTGTTGGCGAAACCAGCGATGGCAAGCATCCAACTGTGGTAGTGCCACTTGGATGATCCTCAATGTCAAAGATGATGGACCTGTCGGACCACTTAAGTGGTTCTCGAGCGCTAGCTACTGGTTCTGCCGCATTAACCACATGCGCCCGCTGCTTGAGCTGGCGGTGAGAGGAATGCAAGGATACACCTTTATCTATGCACATTGCCTCGGTAGCTTTCTGAAACTTTTGTTCACTAGTCTGGTCAACCTCTTCTTCATGGTCATATTCATTTTCCTTCTTCTCACATCCTCTAGCAGGCTTCTGTTTCTACTGATCAAGCTTGCCGTGGTGTCCATTGCAGCCACCTCGGCCTTTCCCGGTAGCACCGTTCTGGCCTCTTTCCTTGTCGCACCTTTCATACTCAGCCTTCTACTTCTCAACCAATTGGTCAACTTGCTTGCAATCTTGAAGATCATGACCCTTGGTCCTATGAATCTTGTAGTACGGTCCATCAGATTTGTTAGTTGTGTCAGCAGCCGCTGGCGTCCGGCAGTTAGCGCAAGTAGCAGTTTCCTTGTCGGGCATCTCAATTTGCTTTCTTCCCGATGTTAAGATCACCGAAGCCCTCAACAGCGATCGCTAATTTCTCCTTTCTCTTCTTGTTGTGCTTTCTATTCTTCTTCCTATGGGTGGCAGGGTCATCGTCGTCTTCTGAATCGACTTCGACACCAACCTCTTCCCCTGGAAACCTTCTTCCTTCTTCATCATGAGCACACTTATCCGCCAACATTTAGAGTTCGCTGACGGTTTTGGGAAATTGAACATTCATCTCCGCCCGCATACTACGGTTGTGCACATTCGTGTGGAATGCGGCAAACACAACTGTCAGGTGTATCCTTGAAATGTTACGGTGCACTCGGCTGAACCTCTGCAAATACTTGTGCAAACTTGCCCCTTCTTTTTGTAGAAGGGTTTGCGGGTCACTAGGTTACCCCGGTTCTTGATGGCCACCTATAAAGGAGCCAACGAACTCATTGTACAAATCTTCCTAGGAGGAAATGGAATCCTCCGTCAAGTGCATCAGCTAGGATCTCACATTTGGCTTGAGAGCCAGTGGGAAGTAATTATCAAGCACTTCTTCATCTCTCTCCTGGTGGCTTGAACGGTAATCGTATAGATGCCAAAAAAATTTGCCGGGTTCAGCTTCCCATCAAACTTCTTTGGCAAGTCAGGCTTCAAGGTGCGAGATGATGGCCAATGGACTTTCCGCAGCTGGCAAGTGATGGCTGGGCATCCTACCTCGTAAGGTAGGTACCCGCCAGCACTAGGCGCGGGTTCGTCGACATTGGCTCCATTACGCCTGTCTGACTAGTGGAGTCGTGGGTTAAATGAGGGCATCTTCCTTCCTCCTGTCCTTCAGCACTTGGCATTGGTCTTGTTGGAGTCGTGGGTTAAATGAGGCCATCGATGCCTCATCATGATCATTAACGTCTTGGGGTTGCTGAGTTCGTCATGGCTGCCTTTGGGCGTGTTGCCCCGGAGGTGACTGCACTATGGATGTGGTCCTCCCATGTTGGCCACCGGCGAGGGCCGCCGATGTTGCCTACAAGAGCCCCGATGGCTTTGCACGTGGTGACTAGTTGATCTTAGCAAATCCAAGGAGACTTTGGATGGTATCTCTCCACACATCCATCTTGTCCGACGCTGGAGAAAAGTTCAGCAACAGTTGGGCCTTAGCAACTGCTTCGGCCGCCATTCCTGGCATGGCGCGAGAGGTAGAGCATGACACCGCTCAACTCCTGGATGAGCCAGAAGGAGCATTGTTGGGATCTTGCCATCCTTGACCAACCACCAGGGGAGTCCGGCGGAGCCGGAGCTGTTCATGATGGCCAGGTTCTTGGTCAGCCGGGCCTTTCCCATGCAGACGCAGTCATTGCAGGTCGATGGTGCCGCTCGGGGTCTTATCACGCTCGCCCAATGTGGGATGAGTGTCACATCCCTAGTTCTGGTATGCTCAAGGCTAGCTAGTCATGTGTGCATCATGTTTAAATTCCATTTAAATTTGAAATGGGGATTTTTGAAACCCTCAGAATCATTTTTGGAAAAGACCCAAATAAAAATTGCTCCAAAAAGGTCCAAGAAAATGCTCATGTTGCTCTCTGAAAATATTGGATAGAGATAAAAATCAAACCAATATTTTTAGGAGCTCATAAGTATTTATTTTGGGCATTTGGAATTAATCAAGTAATTAATTGCTTTGGATATATATATATTGTTATATATATAATATATGTCCAAAAATTCTGTTAATTGGTGAGGAGTTTTGGAGCAATCCAACTAGTTCCTACAAAAATTGACAGAAGAAAATAAAATGATTTAGTATTATTATTAAATCAAAACAAATGTCACAAAATAGAAGAGAAAACAAAATAGGAGCAAACTTACCTGTGGCCAGCTCCTATGCTGGCCCTGCACTGTGTGGCCTGGCCGGCCCAGTTGGCCAGCCCAGCCCGCCTCCTCCTCTATCTTCTTCCTCGTGCCTACTGGCACTGTGCGTGTCACGCGCGCTCGCCCGCGGCCACGTCTCCCGCCACCTCCTGCTTCTCCCTCTCGTCGCCCTGGACGCCTTGGACGACGCCACGCACCGCCCTGCACCTCTCTCCCTCTCCCTCGCTCTCCCTCTTTCCCCTGATTCTCTCCCACGCGACCGCCCGAACACTGCCGTCGCCGCTGTTCGCCGTTACCGTAGCCACCGCCTCCCCCTCACCTATCCGACCAGCCTAGAAGCTCCGCCACATTGCCGGCTACCTCTCCGTCATGCCATGCGCCTCGGGAGGCCTTGGAGAGTCGCCATCACCGCCGTCTTCAACCTCCCGACGCCAGAGATCCGCCTCGCCGCACCGCCGACTCCAGGCGTTCCCCGAGCTCGCCGTCGACACCGTCGAGTCCGCAGTGAGCCTCTGCTCTGTTTCCCTCTCCCCGTTCTTCCGTTCCCGCGCCGTAGCCCCCTTCCCAGCCATGGCCATAGCTCCTTGCCGCCGGTCATGTCGCTGCTGTCGTTCTAGCTCGCGTTAGTCGCACCTGAGCACACGGCCGTGCTCTTGGTGCCACGAGGGTGCCGCAAAGCCCCTCGGGTGGCCTCCCCATGCCCTGCAGCCCGCTCCCGCTCGAAGCCGTGCTCCGGCCGCCGCTGCGAGCTTCGCTCCGGCGAGCTCCGGCGCCCCCGCAGCCTCCCACCTGCTTCCCTGGATGCGGACGACGACGGGCTACGCCCAGGTGGTCTCCGCGCGTCCATCCGCCGCTCGTAGCGCAAGTCCGGCGACTCGCCGCCGCGACTCGAGGTCGTCGCCGGCCGAACTCTGGCGTGGACGATGTGGCTATCATTAGCGCCTAATCACGCAGCCTAAACCACCCCACCAGCCGCTGACCGTGGGCCCCAGGGCAAGTCAAACCCTGGTCAGTGCGGGTTTGACCCGGGCTTAACCACTGTGTCACTTACGTGTGGCCCCCACACGTCAGGTTTGACTTAGGTTTACTGCTAACGCAGTACAGACGTCATGCTGACGCAATAATATTTTCTGGAATTATTTTAACTCAGGAAATTCCAGAAAATGTTTCAAGCTTAAAAAATCATAGAAATTCAACCGTAACTCAGATTGAAATAATTTATATATGAAAAATTATCAGAAAAATGCAATCTATCCATTTGTACTAGTTTCATGCATGTCAAACCAACTTATACCTACTGTATAAGTGAAAAACTAAAATGGCATATATAAGAGCTTAATTTGGAGTTGCATTTGAACCCTTTATTCAAATGGACTTCATTCAATTTGAATACTAGTTGCATTAGCTCAAACAGCATCACATCTACATGCCATGTTCATGCATCATATTGTTGCATATGTTGGTGTATTGATTGCCAACACTGTTCCTTCTTGATAGGTCCTGCTCCGGAGTCCGTTCCAGAGTACCTGTTTGAGGAGCAGTGACTTCCTTGTTGATCTACCAGGCAAGCAAACCCCCTTGTTCATTTCGATACAATCCTACTCTCTCGCTCCTGCTCTCAGTTATTGCATTAGGACAACAACGATTCATCTGCTACTTTGTGCTGCGGTAGTTGAACCCATTCCTCTGCATGACCTGTCATTGCCACAGTAAATAGTTGAAACCCACTAGCATGTGTAGGAGTTGATTGAAGCCATTGTTGTGTTCCTACCATGCCATGCCTGCTATTGCTTAGAGTGTGTCAGGTCTGATTCATTGGGAATGAATTGGAGTACAGTGCTCTATGTTCTGATGCTGAGAGTGAACGTGTGAACACGATTTGGTAAAGGTAGCGGTGAGAGGCCGTGTAGGAGTACATAGTGGGTTGTCTCACTGGAACCGTCCTTAAGCACTGAGTTCTGTGTATGTTGTCCAATGACTCGATACTACCACACATTGGAATGCTTAAGTGCCCCTCTCGACTTATTAACCAACTTGATCTCTGTCCAGGAGTCGCAACTAGTTTCTGGTGTTTGTAGGTAGTGTTAGTAGTCTACCAAGTGGCACCCGGCCAGGTGGGCTTGGGACAGACTAGGCACAGGTGGCACGGTGTACCAAGCGTAGATCCATCCGGCGAGGTGGGCTTGGGAACCTTGCACACATCATTTGGGGCCGTGAGCGACACCCCGTCCGGATCTCCTTACGGATGGAACCCGAAAAGGCAATAAACCTGGACTAGAGTCTTGTGTGGTTAGTCAGGTCGTGGCCGACACCCTCGCCAGGCTTCCGCTTGAAAGTTGCCGAGTTACATGACGTGTACATGGCGGTAAGTGGAGAGAGCGTGTGTGAAGAAGTACACCCCTGCAGGGTTAACATGATCTATTCGAATAGCTGGGTCCGCGGTGATGGACTTCTTCGATGCTTACATGGTACATAGACAACTTGAAGTGGATACTACAAAATGCTCAAGACAAGTGTGAGTGCTATGGATGGCCTTCTCGTAGGGAGACGGGGATGAATCCATAGTAGTGTATTGTGTGGTGATTAGTGGACTCGTGTGCACCATATCACCTCAAAGAAGTTCTGGTAGTCGTAGCACAGGTTAGCCACAGAGTCAAAGCTGGCTTGCTGCAACTAAACCCCACATTACCCTCTTGATACAAATGCATGTATGATAGGATCTGACGTAAGTCTTGCTGAGTACCTTTGTACTCATGTTGCTTTATTTATGTTTTTGCAGCGGAGACTTCGGTCTTACTAGTGTTCTCGTGGACTTCGACAAGTAGCTTGTACCTCAGCTACGATCTTGATCGGATATTGTAGTTAGTCAAGCTCTTCAGCCTTTTTCATTTGTAGATGTCTGTACCTAGACATGTAATGCTTCCGCTTGCTGCTTGTATGCTCTGTATGATGGGTCTTGTGACCCCTGTTTGCAATAATGCTATGTTGGCTCTTTGAGCCTTATCTATATGAGTGTTGAGTTTTGCTGTGATGCCATGTTGTACAGCACATACTTGCATGTTATGCGTACGTGTAATGTGTATTGCTATGTGTGGGATCTGACTATCTAGTTGTTTATCCTTAGTAGCCTCTCTTACCGGGAAATGTCTCCTAGTGCTTCCACTGAGCCATGGTAGCGTGCTACTGCTCCGGAACACTTAGGCTGGCCGGCATGCGTCCTTCTTTGTTCCTGTGTCTGTCCCTTCGGGGAAATGTCACGCGATGAATACCGGAGTCCTGTTAGCCCACTACAGCCCGGTTCATCGGAGTTCTGTTAGCCCAGTGATACAGCTTGGATTCACTCGCTGATGACCGACACGTTCGATGCTGGGTCATGGATGCCTGTCCCTGTAAGTTTGTGCCACTTTGGGTTTACGACTAGCCATGTCAGCCCGGGCTCCTTATCATATGGATGCTAGCGACACTATCATATACGTGTGCCAAAAGGTGCAAACGGTCCCGGGCAAAGGTAAGGCGACACCCGTGGGGATACCGTGCGTGAGGCCGCAAAGTGATATGAGGTGTTACATGCTAGATCGATGTGGCATTGAGTCGGGGTCCTGACAGCTTTGGTATCAGAGCCTGACTACCTATAGGATTACCAAGCCAAACTGGTCGAAGTTGAGTCTAGAAGTTCTTTAGTTATGTAAGGGAATTGATTGTGGGAAGGAACGTAAGGCTCTTTTACTCCTTATACCTCATGGCCTTTTGATCTGAGTCATCCTATCTTTCCGACGGGGTTAAGGAACTAGGCTTCTCTTCTGTCTATCAGGATCACGTGTTACTACTCCGTAGTCCCATAGGATTGGTTGGTCAGAGTCATATCCCAGTTTCGAGTACCTCCTGTGTAGTCTGTATAGTGTGATCTCAGAACCATGAGTGGTGATGTTGAGTTGTTGTACTACTCCATTTTAGCGGGATGTCTCATTCTGAGCATTTTACTGCCGTTATGCTGCCGGAATTGCCCTAGGAGTTCGAGAGTTACTAATTTCCTTGTCCTACATTCTATAGCCTATAGTTGATGCTGATTCCGTCCTTGGTTTCGTTTCTCAGGATGCCATCAGCTAAGCGAAGTTCTATTGCTCGTATCCAGAACCACAGAGATGGTAGGGATGAGGATCCTCCCGACCTGCCTTCGTTGGCAGAGTTCATGATAGAGATGGAGAGGAACAAGCGTGAGTCTAACCGCTTGTTGGCACGTATCGAGGAGAACACCGCACATCAGTTCAAAGGATCTGTGACCATTCATGACTTCATCCGCTTGCACCCACCCACCTTTCATCATTCCATTGAGCCAATTGATGTAGATGACTGGCTCCGTAGCATCACTCATAAGCTGCGTTCCGCGAACATAGCTGAAGATGACAAGGTCACCTATGCCACATACCACCTGGAAGGTCCTGCTAGTCTTTGGTGGCAGAACTATGAGGCTATGCTTCCAGCTGGCCAGATTCCTACCTGGAGGGATTTCACCGAGGCTTTTTGTGAGCATCACATTCCTGAGGCCCTCATTGATCGCAAGAGAGAAGAGTTCTGTAGTTTCACCCAGAGTAAGATGGCTGTTGATGCTTATAGTAGAGAGTTTGAGAACCTCGCCCGCTATGCTTCAGAAGAGGTGTCCACGGACGCCAAGAAGCAGGCTAGGTTTCGGAAGGGTCTCAACCCCAAGTTGCGTCATGATCTCCACCTGCATCATTGTGATACATTCCAGTCTCTTGTGAACAAGGCCATTAATGCAGAGACAGCCCAACTCACTTACGAGGAGTCTCGTAAGCACACCCGTGATTTGGGATCTTCCTCCGGTTCTAGTTCTCAGAAGCGCCGGATTTGGGTTCCAAACTCCACTCTTCCACCCGGATATACACCAAGGCCATCTTATGTGGCACCTCATCCAGTTCTGCAGTATGCTCCACCCAGGCCTATTGGTGGACCGCCTACCAATGCGGGTCCACGTCCTACCTCCAAGATTTGTTACAAGTGCGGAGAGCCAGGCCACATTGCCCGTATTTGCACTCAGATCAGAGTTGCTCCACCCCAGTCCGAGAAGTCTATTGGCCATGGTAAGCCATCACGCAAGATGATCAGTGCCAAGTCAGCTCACCTTAAACATGGACGTGTGCATCACGTCTCAGCTAAAGACGCTCATGATGATCCAGATGTCGTTCTTGGTACACTCCTTGTCAACTGTCATCCAACATCGGTTTTGTTCGATACTGGAGCGTCCCATTCCTTTATTTCTGAAAGCTATGCCCGCTTGCACGACATGTCATTTTGTGATATGCCCTCCCCACTACTTATTCAAACTGCAGGATCCAAATGGCAAACCTCTAGGATAAGTTATGGCAATGAAATCCTTGTTGACAGACTTGTATTCCTTGCTTCCTTGATATCTCTTAAGTCTTCAGATATTAACATCATCTTGGGTATGTACTCGATGACAGCTCATCATGCCAAGATTGATTGTTTCACCAGGTCTGTTCAGCTTACACACCCATCGGGTAAGATAGTCACTGTCTCCACTAGAGTTGCAAAGTGTCAACTCTATTCTCTTAATGCCAGCCCTCTTCCAGACCTTGAAGATATCCCGGCAGTCCGTGACTTTCCGGATGTCTTTCCAGAGGAACTGCCAGGTGTTCCACCCGATAGAGATGTAGAGTTCGTCATAGATCTTATCCCAGGAACTGCTCCAATCTCTAGGAGACCTTACAAAATGGCACCCTTAGAACTAGCCGAGCTTAAGAAACAACTTGATGAGTCCTTGCAAAAGGGTTTCATCCGTCCCAGTTCTTCTCCTTGGGCTTGCCCCGTCCTCTTCGTCAATAAGAAGGATGGTATGGATCGGATGGTTGTAGATTATCGTCCCGTTAATTTGGTCACGATAAAGAACAAGTATCCGCTCCCCAGGATCAACGACCTGTATGATAAGTTCATTGGATCCTCAGTCTTTTCTAAGATGAATTTGAGGTTAGGCTACCACCAAATCAAGATCAGAAATGGGGACATTCCCAAAACGTCTTTTGTCACTCGTTATGGTTAGTACGAGTACACCGTCATGTCCTTCGGTCTAACCAACGCCCCAGCTACTTTCTCCCGCTTGATGAACTCGATCTTCATGGAGTACTTAGATAAGTTCGTCGTGGTTTACCTCGATGATATTCTTATTTACTCGAAGAACGAGGAAGAGCATGCCAAACATCTTAGACTTGTGTTAGAAAAACTCAAAGAGCACCGCCTTTATGCCAAGTTCTCCAAGTGCGAATTTTGGTTGCCAGAAGTGACCTACCTAGGCCACGTAATCTCTGGTAAGGGCATTGCTGTCAATCCCGAGAGAGTTAAGGCCGTCCTTGATTGGACTCCACCTGAATCAGTCAAACAAGTTAGGAGTTTCCTTGGTCTAGCCAGCTATTGTCGCCGCTTGGTTGAAAACTTCTCCAAAGTATCCAAACCCCTCACGGAACTTCTCAAGAAAGATAAAAAGTTTGAGTGGTCCCCACAGTGTGAGTACAATTTTCAAGAACTGAAAAGGCGCCTGACTTCTGCTCCCATACTTGTACCACCGGATTTCGCGAAGGACTTTGTAATCTACTGCGATGACTCACGACAGGGACTAGGTTGCATTCTTATGCAGGTTCGTCATGTGATTGCCTATGCATCTCGACAGTTGCATCCACATGAGGAGAATTATCCTACACATGATCTAGAGCTTGCAGCCGTAGTCTATGCACTCAAGACCTGGCGACATTACCTTCTTGGTAAACGTTTCGAGATCTACTCCAATCACCAGAGTCTCAAGTATATCTTCACCCAACCAGATTTGAACCTTAGGCAAAGATGATGGTCGGAGTTGATCTCAGATTACGACTTAGGGATTACTTACACCCCAGGCAAAGCTAATGTCATGGCTGATGCGCTAAGTCGTAAATCCTATTGCAACAATATCATGTTGCAGCAAGGCCAACCACTTCTCCATGAGGAATTCTGTAAGCTTAACCTTCACATTGCTCCTCACGGATTCCTTTCTACCTTGGTGGCGAAACCTACCCTCGAGGATCAGATCATTACTGACCAGAAGTTTTATAGGGGTGTTATCCGCATCAAGAGAAACATTAAGAAGGGAGTTGGTGGATGTTTCTCTATGGATGATCGTGGTGTTGTTTTCTTTAAGAATCGCTTGGTGGTTCCCAAGAATCAACATCTGCCACAATTGGTTCTTAAGGAGGCACATGAATCTCCTCTCACGATTCATCCCGGTAGTACTAAGATGTATCAGGACCTACGCCAGAGGTTCTGGTGGACTAGGATGAAGAGAGAAATCACTGAGTTCATTGCTAAATGTGACGTTTGTTGTTGCGTTAAGGCAGAGCATCAAAGGCCTGCTGGCACCCTTCAGCCTTTAGCTATTCCTGAGTGGAAATGGGATAAAGTTGGTATGGACTTCATCACCGGCTTTCCCAGGACCAAGAAAGGGAATAATGCTATCTTCGTAGTCATTGATCGTCTCTCCAAAGTGGCTAACTTCCTTCCTGTTCGAGAGAGTATCACTGCTAGTCAGCTCGCTGACTTATACATTTCTCGAATAGTGTCACTTCATGGTGTTCCACTAGAGATCAATTCAGACCGTGGTAGTCTTTTCACTTCTCATTTCTGGGAGAGTTTCCAAACTGCCATGGGAACCCATCTTTCTTTCAGTACCGCTTTCCACCCTCAGTCGAGTGGTCAGGTGGAAAGGGTCAATCAAATTCTCGAAGATATGCTTAGAGCTTGCGTTATCTCATTCGGTATGGATTGGGAGAAATGTCTTCCCTTCGCCGAGTTTGCTTATAACAATAGCTATCAATCCAGTCTCAAGAAAGCTCCTTTTGAGGTTCTCTATGGATGAAGATGTCGAACACCTTTGAACTAGTCAGAAACCGGTGAAAGACAGTTCTTTGGACCAGACATGATCCAGGAGGCAGAAGAGCATGTTCGCATCATTCGTGAGAATTTGAAAACAGCCCAGTCTCATCAAAAGAGCCAGTATGATCGTCATCATAAGGATATGACTTATGAAGTTGGTGACAAAGCTTACCTTCGGGTTACTCCTTTGAAGGGTACCCATCGTTTTGGTAACAAGGGCAAGTTGGCTCCTCGTTACATTGGTCCTTTTCGCATTCTCGCTAAACTAGGAGAGGTTGCCTACCAGTTGGAACTACCCCCACATCTTTCCAGAGTGCACGATGTCTTCCACGTCTCTCAACTCAGGCGTTGCTTCTCGGATCCTATCCGCAGAGTGGACCACAAAGCGCTTGATCTCCAAGATAACCTCACGTATCGAGAGTATCCGGTTCGCATTCTTGATCAAGCAGAGCGTGTCACTCGACGTCATAACATCAAGTTTCTCAAGGTTCAGTGGTCTCATCATTCCGAGAGAGAAGCTACTTGGGAGCGAGAAGATCGTCTTCGACTGGAGTACCCCACTTTCTTTCCATCGACCCCTGAATCTCGGGACGAGATTCTTTCAAGTGGGGGCGAGTTGTCACATCCCTAGTTCTGGTATGCTCAAGGCTAGCTAGTCATGTGTGCATCATGTTTAAATTCCATTTTAATTTGAAATGGGGATTTGTGAAACCCTTAGAATCATTTTTGGAAATGGCCCAAATAAAAATTGCTCCAAAAAGGTCCAAGAAAATGCTCATGTTGCTCTCTGAAAATATTGGACAGAGATAAAAATCAAACCAATATTTTTAGGAGCTCATAAGTATTTATTTTGGGCATTTGGAATTAATCCAGTAATTCATTGCTTTGGATATATATATTGTTATATATATATAATATATGTCCGAAAATTCTGTTAATTGGTGAGGAGTTTTGGAGCAATCCAACTAGTTCCTACAAAAATTGACAGAAGAAAATAAAATGATTTAGTGTTATTATTAAATCAAAACAAATGTCAGAAAATAGAAGAGAAAACAAAACAGGAGCAAACTTATGTGCGGCCAGCTCCTGTGCTGGCCCAGCACTGTGCGGCCTGGCCGGCCCAGTTGGCCAGCCCAGCCCGCCTCCTCCTCTTTCTTCTTCCTCGTGCCTACTGGCACTGTGCGTGTCGCGCGCGCGCTCTCCCGCGGCCACGTCTCCCACCACCTCCTGCTTCTCCCTCTCGTCGCCCTGGACGCCCTGGACGACGCCACGCACCGCCCTGCACCTCTCTCCCTCTCCCTCGCTCTCCCTCTTTCCCCTGGTTCTCTCCCGTGCGACCGCCCGAACACTGTCGTCGCCGCCGTTCGCCGTTACCATAGCCACCGCCTCCCCCTCGCCTATCCGACCAGCCTAGTAGCTCCGCCACATCGCCGGCTACCTCCCCGTCAAGCCATGTGCCTCAGGAGGCCCTGGAGAGTCTCCATTGCCGCCGTCTTCAACCTCCTGACGCCGGAGATCCGCCTTGCTGCCCCGCCGACTCCAGCCCTTCCCCGAGCTCGCCGTCGACACCGTCGAGTCCGCGGTGAGCCTCTGCTCCGTTTCCCTCTCCCCGTTCTTCCGTTCCGGCGCCGTAGCCCCCTTTCCCGCCATGGCTGTAGCTCCTCGCCGCAGGTCATGTCGCTGCTGTCGTTCTAGCGCGCGTTAGTCGCACCTGAGCACACGGCCGTGCTCTTGGTGCCACGAAGGTGCCGCAGAGCCCCTCGGGTGGCCTCCCCATGCCCCGCAGCCCGCTCCCGCTCGAAGCCGTGCTCCGGCCGCTGCTGCGAGCTCCACTCCGGTGAGCTCCGGTGCCCCTGCAGCCTCCCACCTGCTTCCCTGGATGCAGACGACCATGGGCTACGCCTACGTGGTCTCCGCGCGTCCATCCTCCGCTCATAGCGCAAGTCTGGCGAGTCGCCGCCGTGGCTCGAGGTCGTCGCCGGCCGAACTCTGGCGGGGCCGACGTGGCTGTCATTAGCGCCTTATCCCGCAGCCTAAACCACCCCACCAGCCGCTGATCGTGGGCCCCAGGGCAAGTCAAACCCTGGTCAGTGCGGGTTTGACCCGGGCTTAACCACTGTGTCACTTACGTGTGGCCCCCACACGTCAGGTTTGACCCAGGTTGACTGCTGATGCAGTGCTGACGTCATGCTGACGCAATAATATTTTCTGGAATTATTTTAACTCAGGAAATTCCAGAAAATGTTTCAAACTTAAAAAAATCATAGAAATTCAACCGTAACTCAGATTGAAATAATTTATATATGAAAAATTATCAGAAAAATGCAATCTATCCATTTGTACTAGTTTCATGCATGTCAAACAAACTTATACCTACTGTATAAGTGAAACACTAAAATGGCATATATAAGAGCTTAATTTGGAGTTGCATTTGAACCCTTGATTCAAATGGACTTCATTCAATTTGAATACTAGTTGCATTAGCTCAAACAGCATCACATATACATGCCATGTTCATGCATCATATTGTTGCATATGTTTGTGTATTGATTGCCGACACTGTTCCTTCTTGATAGGTCCTGCTCCGGAGTCCGTTCCAGAGTACCTGTCTGAGGAGCAGTGCCTTCCTTGTTGATCTACCAGGCAAGCAAACCCCCTTGTTCATTTTGATACAATCCTACTCTCTTGCTCCGGCTCTCAGTTATTGCATTAGGACAACAACGATTCATCTCCTACTTTGGGCTGCGGTAGTTGAACCCATTCCTCTGCATGACCTGTCATTGCCACAGTAAATAGTTGAAACCCACTAGCATGTGTAGGAGTTGATTGAAGCCATTGTTGTGTTCCTACCATGCCATGCCTGCTATTGCTTAGAGTGTGTCAGGTCTGATTCATTGGGAATGAATAGGAGTACAGTGCTCTATTTTCTGATGCTAAGAGTGAACGTGTGAACACGATTTGGTAAAGGTAGCGGTGAGAGGCCATGTAGGAGTACATGGTGGGATTTCTCACTGGAACCGTCCTTAAGCACTGAGTTATGTGTATGTCGTCCAATGACTCGATACTACCACACATTGGAATGCTTAAGTGCCCCTCTCTACTTATTAACCAACTTGATCTCTATCCAGGAGTCGCAACTAGTTTCTGGTGTTTGTAGGTAGTGTTAGTAGTCTGCCAAGTGGCACCCGGCCAGGTGGGCTTGGGACAGACTAGGCACAAGTGGCACGGTGTACCAAGCGTAGATCCATCCGGCGAGGTGGGCTTGGGAACCCTGCACACATCATTTGGGGTCGTGAGCGACACCCCGGCCGGATCTCCTTACGGATGGAACCCGAATTGGCGATAAACCTGGACTAGAGTCTTGTGTGGTTAGTCAGGTCATGGCCGACACCCTCGCCAGGCTTCCGCTTGAAATTTGCCGAGTTACATGACGTGTACATGGCAGTAAGTGGCGAGAGCGTGTGTGAAGAAGTACACCCCTGCAGGGTTAACATGATCTATTCGAATAGCCGGGTCCACGGTTATGGACTTCTTGGATGCTTACATGGTACATAGACAACTTAAAGTGGATACTATAAAATGCTCAAGACAAGTGTGAGTGCTATGGATGGCCTTCTCGTAGGGAGACGGGGATGAATCCATAGTAGTGTATTGTTTGGTGATTAGTGGACTCGTGTGCGCCATATCACCTCAAAGAAGTTCTGGTAGTTGTAGCACAGGTTAGCCACAGACTCAAAGCTGGCTTGCTGCAACTAAACCCCGCATTACCCTCTTGATACAAATGCATGTATGATAGGATCTGACGTAAGTCTTGCTAAGTACCTTTGTACTCATGTTGCTTTATTTATGTTTTTGTAGCGGAGACTTCGGTCTTACTAGTGTTCTCGTGGACTTCGACAAGTAGCTTGTACCTCAGCTACGATCTTGATCGGATATTGTAGTTAGTCAGGCTCTTCAGCCTTTTTCATTTGTAGATGTCTGTACCCAGACATGTAATGCCCGCTTCCTGCTTGTATGCTCTGTATGATGGGTCTTGTGACCCCTGTTTGCAATAATTCTATGTTGGCTCTTTGAGCCTTATCTATATGAGTTGTTGAGTTTTGCTGTGATGCCATGTTGTACAACACATACTTGCATGTTATGCGTACGTGTAATGTGTATTGCTATGTGTGGGATCTGACTATCTAGTTGTTTATCCTTAGTAGCCTCTCTTACCGGGAAATGTCTCCTAGTGCTTCCACTGAGCCATGGTAGCGTGCTACTGCACCGGAACACTTAGGCTGGCCGGCATGTGTCCTTCTTCGTTCCTGTGTGTGCCCTTCGGGGAAATGTCACTCGATGAATACCGGAGTCCTGTTAGCCCAGTGCTACAGCCTGTATTCACTCGCTGATGACCGACACGTTCGATGCTGGGTCATGGATGCCTGTCCCTATAAGTTTGTGCCACTTTGGGTTTACGACTAGCCATGTCAGCCCGGGCTCCTTATCATATGGATGCTAGCGACACTATCATATACGTGTGCCAAAAGGCGCAAACGGTCCTGGGAAAAGGTAAGGCGACACCCGTGGGGATACCGTGTGTGAGGCCGCAAAGTGATATGAGGTGTTACATGCTAGATCGATGTGGCATTGAGTCGGGGTCCTGACAATGAGGCACGCGTCCTATCTCCGTCCCTCTAGATGGTGCGGCCAATATATCTATTGTCGCACCCGAGTGGGTGTCGATGTCATGTTGGTTGAGCTCGTCGGTGGGGCGAGGAGGAGGGAGTTGGGCGCCTCCATGCCCCACACCAGCGGAAGCATGATCATCAACATGTTGAAGTGGTTGGGCCATTCCTACGGCCCCGGTCCCTGCTCCAGTTGCAGTGCGAGCATTAGCAGCATCACTGTAGCGTCTGCGCCGCCCACCGCAGTTGCGGTGTCCGCAGCACCTGCAGCAGCATGTGACAAAGCCTTTGAGACGGAAGGATGCGCCGCATGTCCGCTTCTCTTCTTGGGAGCCATGGACGATGCAGACGGACGATGAAGATCGGTGCACCGCCTATTGCTTCAGGTTCATGCAAATGATGCACCCCTACCTAGCACGCCAAAGATGTTGGCGTGGAAGCACAATCACCTATGGGGAAGGGGCGCTCCTTTGTGGTTAGCTAAGGGGATGATCACATTACTCAAAGAGAAACAACCACAGGGGACAGCGAGGCGATGGGAAACTCTCTTTTACCCAGGTTCGGGCTGCTTTGCAATGTAAAACCCTACTCTAGGTATGGTGGATTGATCTGGAGGAACACGATAACACAATGTGCTCTAGCCCAGCAAGGGTGCCTCGGGGGGGCGCTGGGGGATCTAAAATTCGAACCCCTTGCTAGGTTGCCTCGGGCTTCCTTTAATAGCTAAAGTGGTGACCACAGTGGAAAAGCAGTCATGTTAGTGTGATTACATAGCTAACACTGCTATCATACCTAACTCTGGCAGTTAGGACAAACTGCATTAAATGTACTGCTAGGTGTCCTGCTGACGCTGAAGCTCGGCAAGCCTTCCGCGCCACATATCCATCTTCTCCTTATTAGCGTGACACGCCTCCTGGACGGTTGTCGATAAAGCTAATCGCTTCCTTACCATGTTGCCACGTGCTTGAACGGATCCACCTAGTTGCTTGATAGGTTGACACAACACTGACTAATGACTTTGGTACGATTAGGTGGAGCGGTGGAGTCTTGGTGAAGGCCTGCTGGCAAGGAGCCTAGCGGGTTCTTGTCTTGGTGGCCTCGGAAATCTTGTCAGGGCGAACTGGTCTCATTCCTTAGGTGCGGGCTTGACCCGGCCAGGGTATCCTGCCCGGCAATTGAGGCCTCCCAGAGGCGTTCTTCTGTTAACCTGCTCTTCTTAATGCTCTCCTTGATCTCACGAAGAGCGGTTTCTCTAGCTTATCTTTGTGTCATGTACTTGTACTGGATGTATGATCACCATGATGCATGTGCATGATTTCGGGTAGCAAACGTGAATGTTTGCTGCAACGACAAATACCACTAGTAGGAGAAACCTTACAAATAGAATCTTAGCAGTAGCGATGGGGAAGGGAGCAACACTACTACTAATTAGTTGTAGTGCGGGGCAGGAAAGAGCGCTACAGTAGTTTAGCATTAGCGTGGGGAAGCCAGGCGGCGCTACTGCTAAATGGTCCCAATGCCAAGTACAGGGGCTACCAATAGCAGTAGCGCTGGTGGGCGACCAGTGCTATTGCTAAGCTCCATAGCAGTAGCGCGCGTCGGTCTCCCACCGCTACAGATATTTATGGACGATGCCAGTAGGTCGGCCCCGTTTACCAGCAGTGCTGGTCTCCGGACCCGCGTTGCTGCTATGATATTTAGCAGTAGCGCTATCCCTAACACGCGCTGCTGCTAAACCCATCATATCCTCTCTCGGCGGCTGATACGTCTCCAACGTATCTATAATTTTTGCTTCTTCCATGTTGTTTACAATCATTTTATAGCGACTCTATATCATTTCCTGGAACTAACCTTTTGACAGAGTGCCTAGTGCCAGTTGTTGTTTTTTGCTTATTTTGGACTTCGCAGAATATTGGTACCAATTGGAGTTCAAACGCAGCAAAACATTTTGGAGATTTTTTCTGGACCAGAAGACACCCACTGGGCCTAATAAGTTCCAAAGGGGAGGCCTGACGTGGCCACAACCCACCAGGGCGCGCCAGGAAGCCCAGGCATGCCCAGGGGGTTGTGCCCACCTCTGTGACCTCCCGCATCACCTCTTCACCCTATAAAATCCCAAATATTCCAGAAACCCTAGGGTAGTGGGCGAAACACAATTCCAGCCGCCACAAGTTCCAGAACCACGAGATCAAATCTAGACACCATCATAGAGGGGTTCGTCATCCTCATTGGTGCCTTTCCAATGATGCGTGACTAGTTCACCATAGACCTACGGGTTCGTAGGCAGTATCTAGATGGCTTCCTATCTCTCTTTTGATTCTAAATACAATGGTATCTGGCAGATCTATTTGATGTAACTCTTTTTTACGGTGTGTTTGTTGGGATCTGATGAACTTTTAGTTTATGATCAGATCTATATCCATGAATATTATTCAAGTCTTCTTTCGATCTCTTATATGGATGATTATTTATAGCCACGTCTTTCTTCTTCGAATCTTTGGTTTAGTTAGGCCAACTAGATCAATTTTTCTTGCCATAGGAAGAGGTGCTTTGTGATGGGTTCGATGTTGCGGTGTTCTTTCCCAGTGACAGAAGGGGCAGCAAGACATGCATGTATCGTTGCTATTAAGGATAACAAGATAGGGGATATTCCTACATGTATATATCTCGTCTACATTATGCCATCGTTCCTATTGCATTACTCTGTTTCTCCATGAACTTAATACACTAGATGCATGCTGGATAGCGATCGATGTGTGGAGTAGTAGTAGTAGATGCAGGCAGGAGACGGTCTACTAATCTTGGACGTGATGCCTATATATTGATCATTGCCTTGGATATTATCATAATTATTCGATCTTCTATCAATTGCCCAACAGTAATTCATTTACCCATCGTGTGCTATTTCTCGAGAGAAGCCACTAGTGAAATCTACGGCACCCAGGTATACTCTTTTATCATATTTGCTTTGAGCTCTATTTTTATTTACTTTATTTTCAGATCTATTATTACAAAAACTCAAAAATACCTTGTTACACTATTTTATTACTTTTTTATTTCGTTTTATCGAGATCTATTTATCCAGTCTACCACAATTATTCTCCTGTCAACTTGACAATTTCTGGCGCCGTTACCTAGTAGGGATTGACAACCCCTCATACACGTCGGGTCGCAAGTATTTGTTCTTTCTGTGCAGGTACCATTTACATAGTGTTGCTTGGTTCTCCTACTGGATTGATACATTGGTTTCATAATTGAGGGAAATACCTACTGTAGTTGTACTGCATCATCCCTTCCTCTTTGGGGAAATACTGACGCAGTTTCAAGAAACATCAGTCGTCCCTCACTCTCCCCTCTCCACTCCACTCTCACTCTCCCCCTCACACCGTCGTCCACCACCGCCGACGTTCGACCCTTGCAGAGCACCGCCATCACCCGCCGTCACCGACCCTCCTCCTCCTCCTCCACTGACGTAGCTCATCCTCCTCCTTCCACCTCCCTCCCCTCCTCGTCCCTCACCCGATCTCTCGCTCCTTCCACCTCCCTCTCCCTCCTCCCTCCTGCCTCCTCCCTCCAACCTCCCTCCCTGCCTCGTCTGTCCTCCACCTTCCCTTGTCCTCCCCCTCCCTGCCTCATTCGTCCTTCTCCTTCCTGCCTCATCCGTCCTCCTCCTCCCTTCCTCCATCACTCACCCCTCCCTTCGTTCCTGCTCCCTCCACCCTCCTCTGTTTTTGGAATTTTAATAATAGAAATTTATAGGTATTAAATTTAGTAATAGAAGTTTGTAGTAAGAAAATTAGGGTAGAACTAGGTTAATAGGAATTTTAGTAAGTGTTTAATAGAGTAGAACTAAGGTATTTAGTTATGCCAACATCACATTGCCAAATTTAGAGAGACCAGTATTGCCTAAATGAAATTTTTACTAAGTGTTGAAAGAACTAGGTTAATAGAAATTTTAGTAAGCGTTCAATAGAGTAGAACTAGGGTATTTAGTTATGTCAACATCACATTGCCAAATTTAGAGAGAGATAGACATATATTGTCCGAATGAAATTTTTAGTAAGTGTTGAATAGAGTAGAAGTACAATAGAACTAGGGTACTTAGTAACTGTATGACGGTTCTATTTAGTTATGTTTCTTGTCTGAACGAAATATTAGGATTATATCTAAGATATATTGAAATATTTTTGTTAATATCTTCAACCATTGAAATGCAATGAGCATCAAGTTTGAATGCTCAAGTGTGAATGCTCATGTGGTGCAGGGTACATAGATCACGGACGAGCCGGTCGACGACACCCAGAAAATCACCGATGACACTCGCGTCCGGTCGACAACCATCGTCTATAGTGAGTAAACATGGTCTATGTGGTTTCCTAGATATACTAGTAATACATAAGTAGTTGTGACAATGTGTATGGACATCTTTGTATCATAGGGAAAATCCGAGTGGCCTATGTTTTGCCAGAGTGTTGATTCATTTCCATTCTGGAAAATTTTAGGTGCTCGATATGTCCTATTTTAGCAAAGGTCATGCCATATTTTTCCATGAATTTTAGCATGACTTGTGTTGGATTATGTAGGAATTTTCGAGTGCTGGAAAGAAAATTAAAGGACATTTCGGGTTGACTTTAAGCCTGTCGGGCTCAATACATGACAGGCAAAAAAAGAAGTGAGGGAGAGTCTCCACCATATACGAGAGAACAAGAATGTCGACTGTTGTCGTGGGGTTCGCTTCTCCTTCTTATCCTTGTGCTAGACCTTTGTTATGCAGTTGGGGAAGGACGAGTACCGACCATCACCGACGGTCGAAAAATAAATGATGGAGTGTACACCATATATGAGATAGGAAGAAGAATCCCGACTATTGTCGTGGGGGTAGCATCTCCTTCGTTCCCATGTGCTGGACATTTTGGTGTAATGCACTCGGGAATGAATGGAGGTGCTACCATCACCGACGTTCGAATATATTAGAGAGGGAGTGCCCACCATATACACCACGTGAGATGAGGGTTTTCAAGGAAGACTCGACATACCAAAAGTCAACCCATGATGATTAATAATAAAGATTTGCATAGCGTATCAAGCATAGCTCACATAGTTATTTTATTTGTGTGGAGGGAAGATCACCGACGTGCCGCTCGACGACCCCCAGAAGATCACCGGCCTCCTCGATAGTCGTCTTGTCAGTAAATTAAGATGCTCTATCTGTTACTTTGAATTTCCCGGGTTGACTTTCAGTTTTTCGATGCCACTTGAGTGTCCCCCATATATTGTTGAAATATTAAAGAGGAAGAATCCCAACGGTTGTCGTGGGGTCGCTGTCGGGGTCAAAACGGGCAGCTCTTGGGTAGGGGGTCCTGAACTGTGCGTCTAAGGATTGAAAGTAACAAGGTGGCAGGGGACACGATGTTTACCCAGGTTCCGGCCCTCTTAATTGAGGTAATACCGTACTTCGTGCTTGATTGACTATGATGAATATAGGGGTTACAAGAGTTGATCTACCTCGAGTTCGTAATGGCTACACCATAGATGTCTAGCCCGTATGATTGTGTTCGTCCCTATGGACTAAACCCTCCGGTTTATGTAGGCACCGGAGGGGACTAGGGGTGTACAAAGTCGGTTTATAGAGGAAGGAAACTATTCATCGGGACGCCAAGCTTGCCGTCCACGCAAAGGAGAGTCCCATCCGGACACGGGAGGAGGCCTTCTGTTCTTGTATCTTCACAGCCCGGTAGTCCGGCCCATGTCACATAGGTCGGCTTACCGAGGACCCCACAATCCAGGACTACCTCAATAGCCCCCGAACTTGCCTTCAATGACGACATTGTATCCGGCTTTATGTCTTTGGCTTTTGCAAGGTAAGTTCCCCACTATGCTACATATAGTTTGGATTTTGCAGTAAATATTGTACTCTCCAGCTTCCGCGCCGTCATCTCCTTGGCTTCCATGTGGCAGATGAATACGAAGGGTCTAAGTATTTTTGCAAATAACCCCTTGACCATGTAGATAAGTTGCTTATAAAAGAGAGATCGAATCTCAGATTCCATTCCTCATCAAACGGAAATCCTTAGGGCTTGCCACAAGAAACCAGCCAAAGATGGCCAACGCTCCTTCTCTTCCTCGCGACGCCAAGGCCCTCAAGAAGGCGACTGGGAGAGCTGCTCGATGTCCCACGCTCAATTGGACAGGCTGCAGGTGCAGGGATATCTCCCTCCATCAGATCTGGTCCCCGGTCGAGCAGGATTAACAACCTACAATGGCGAATCCCTGGCGGAGAAATTCCCCAACCCCAATCCAGGGGGGCGGGTGTGCTTTGTTTACTTTTTGCTAAGGGGCGTCGCATTTCCAATCAACCCCTTCCTTAGAGGTCTTCTGGAGTACTATGGTCTATAACTGCACAACCTCACGTCGGGCTCCATTCTACACATCGCGGGCTTTGTTGCCCTTTGCGAGCTGTTGCTAGGCTGCGAGGCCCATTTCGATTTATGGAGGAAATATTTCTACCTCGTCCCCCGCTCCCAGAAGGGATCCATTTTGAAGGTGGGCGGCGCCGAAGTATGGCGCATAGGCGGAACAGGTTACCTGCCTGGTACTCTGAAGAAGGCATCCGAAGAGTGGCCCTCAGAGTGGTTTTATATTGATGACGTCGTCCTTTTAGATCCTATCCGGCAAGGCCTTCCCAAATTCTGCACTGCTCCTTTAAACAAGCGCGCCAGCTGGCGTCCCCAAAGCTATGAAGTTAAGTGGTTAGCGAGCAAGGTCCAAATGCTTGCCCATTCCAGACTATCCATAGTCGAGGTAATGGCGATTTCAATAACGCGATGCGTCCAGCCACTTCAATCCAGGGGGTTTCCCATGTGGCATTACATTGGTGAGGATTACTCCACACGTTGTGGGCGCAAGGGTCCGGCTAATTTTGTCGTGCTGGCCGCCACATTGGCTGACCTTTTCAAAGGGGAAAAGGAAGATTTTGCTCGCATGAAGTGTCAAAAAGGTTTCTCCATGTATACCCCTATTGACTGGGTGAGACTTTGATTATATGCCTCAACTTATCTTTTTTCCTCAAGTATGTTTTATAACCGAGTTTAATCCGACTGCCTTTAACAGGAATGGAGAAAGGTCGTCGAGGGGATTTACTGCCCCGCTCCATAGCCGGAGGACCATAATCGTGACCTGGATCTAGGATACGAAGAAGATTCGAACATATTCATGGATTTTGAGGATAGAGTCGACGAGCTACGATGGCACGGAAGTGGCCATTATAACTGACTACCCTGGCCTTCTTCCTTCCCCCCATGTAAGCACCCAGGAGACATTTCCTCAAAAAGAGCTTTCTCATCGTGACTCACCCAGCGCACTGTATTGTGCTACCAAGGGGAGACGCTCGCACCAGCATACTACAACAAATGCATCCTCTAAGAAGATGACGCTTGCACAAGGCGCCCCTCGGAAGAGAAAGGCGAACAATGATACAGTCAGGCCCTCCTCGGCATCGAAGAGGTATAATCCTTTAGTATGCATTCAATGGATAGACCGGATAATGATGATCCCTGTGGTGTCATATTGCAGGAGGAGTGTGCGCCGGACTGCTTCTGTAGACCTAGCCAACCATGCATAGACTGATTCAGCCCCGACCCCTGCCACATGGACTGGAGGGGATGCAGGGGCAATACCGGATTGTCATCTCCCGGAGAATTCGGATAATGTATCCGTCACAAATTTCGAAGTGGAGAGTGCGATGGGTCACCGGTGGTGGGGAGCAGCTATGCACGACCCACATTTTACTGAAGAGGCTTTTAATGCTCTCAGCTCAGCGGGTGCTTATTTCCGAGCTGCTCATGATGGAGTTGCTGAACCCACTCACCTGCTTTCAAAGGATCTGCGGGTAAGAATTTTTGGGCAGATACAATAATCATATGCCAGTAGCCCCCGAGTCTTGAAGCAGTTGGCCCAACTGATTTAAGAGTTGTTACTTTGTTAGGTACTCACGGAGAGGAGTAAAAAGTTATCCAAGGAGCTTGAAGAATGCCGAACAAAGCTGTCTGCTACTACTGCCGAACTCGAAGATTTAAAGAAATCCCAGAAGGCGCCTGATGGTAAGTGTAGCAGTACTTCGTAGATAAGGCTCCGTGAATGCAACGAGGTTTCCTAATTATGCTTGTGTCTCATTGGTAGCCTTAATAGATCGGCTGGAGGAGAAGCTAAGGGCTGCTCAAGCAGATAAACAATATGCCGAAGGGCAGAAGCCGCTGGTCAACTTGTTTTGATACGGATCATTAAAGAGAAGAACAAACTTCAGGATGCCAACATCAAGCAGGCCAAAGAACCGATGGATTTGAGAGCCCAATTATCGGATGCTTTGAAGGAGAACAAGAAATTGAAAGGCGGCATATTCAGTATGCTCTGTAACCTATTGGTCAAGAATGGTCTCCTGTTTGAAATTTTGAGTAGTTTGCTTCTGTAGGTGTGCTAACCGAGACGTTCCGAAGGAGAGGTGTCCGGATTCCAAGGCGACCTGCTACAAGACCTGCGCAAACTGCACAAGCAAGCTCGAAAGGCAATGAGGAAAATGGCTAAGGCTTTATGGCCATCTAATTCCCCTCCAGGAAGGATGGATGATCTTGCAAATTTATTCAAAGGAGCTCGTCGCCGTTTGGAGCTATGGAATATATCAGCATGTTGGGAAGGCGCTTGAGAAGCCTAGACCTTGGTAAAAACACGGTATACCAAGCTTGATCCGAATCATATGGCACGGGTCGGACCTCAGGGACAAAATGGACAAGAAATTCCTGATAGCTTAGTGTATGACCAAGTGAAAACGAAAACTAAGTTTTCTCAACAGGATTGTAAACTAGACAACCTACTACAGGGTCTAGAGGAAGAGGAAGTTTTTGAGTCCAAGCAGTAATGTACTTCATCAACAAACTTTTCTCCAGCCGAATTGTAAAGCGACTGTCATGGCAGACTTTCCGCTTCGACCTCCAAAGCCAGAGGTTTGGAGTGTTTCTAGATATTTTAAACCTTTGGTAAACACCAAGGTATGTTCGGAAACTAGGTGGTCCAGTCATAGTTGCTTGAACATGCAAGTTGTATTCGGGGAGTTATGTTATATTACATTGATCGTAAGAAACATCTTCCAGAGAGAATAGTTCTGTTAAGGGTTCCTTTCCCTAGGCTAGCATCCGTTTTTGCACATACATAAATTGTGATGGAGAGATCATAGTACACTTTATAACATGGGGGCGTATATTGCAACGTGGGCAGTTCGTCTCTTGTCTGCCAACCGATTATTCCCTTCAGAACACTAGCTTTCGGCTTCACCTGTCTGAGGTACACGTCCGGACAACCCGGCTGTAACAATCGCAGAGGTGCTCCCTTAATGCCCTAGCCGAACAAGCGGGAATGTAGGGCATAAGCATAGGAGCCAGGCAACCCAGCTTGGCAAAAACTTAAGTCATAAAGGTGCATATAATGGCGAAGACAGGACACATATGAGTAGACAACACATATATACTATGAGCTTGACGCTCCAAAATAAAATCAGAATAAACTTCTGTAAAATGAAGCCCCCAGGTGATAAGGGGTGTGTACATTTGATGATGTATAGCCCTCAGATGTACGGTTGATCCAAACATTGGTTGAAGTTTTAAAAACCGAACAAGAGAAAAGAGGGGTTAAAAAGGGAAAAGATGAGAGAAAAAAAGTTACAAGTGTGGATTTTAGGCGTAGAATCTGTGGAGCCAAGCGGCGTTCCAGGGGTTTGGCTCTAAATGGTTATGTGAAGCGTTGCGCAGGCAATAGGCTCCTCCAGTGAGAACTTCATCTATGATGAAGGGACCCTCCCATTTGGGCTTGAGCTTGTCCTTTTTCTTCTCTGGTAGGCACATGACAAGTTCCCCGACATTATAAGTCTTTGCCCGTACTTCCCTTCTTTGATATCGCGGGGCTTGCTGTTGGTAAAATGCGGAACGGGCCTTCGCGACGTCACGCTCCTCCTCCAAGCCATCCAGGTCGTCCTGCCAATCAAGCTTGGCCTTCCTCTCTTCATACATGCGCACTCGAGGTGAGTCATGAATAATGTCACAAGGCAGTACTGCTTCGACGCCGTACACCACGAAAAAGGTGTGTATCTGGTCGTGCGATTGGGCCTGGTATGCAGCCCCCAGAGTACCGAATCAAGTTCTTCAACCTAGTGCTTGTCTGATTCGTGCAAGGATCATACTAGTCTAGGTTTAATGCCGCTCATGATCAAGCCGTTGGCCCGCTCGACCTGACCGTTTATCGGAGGGTGATATACAGAGGCGTAATCGAGCTTAATGCCCAAATGAGCGCACCGGGTTTTTACCTCATGGGCCGTAAATATGGAACATTTGTAAGTAATGGTACTATGCGATACACCCTAATGGTGCACCAAACCGGATACGAAGTCTATGACTGGTCCGGCCTCAGCCGTTTTGACTGGTTTGGCTTCTATTCACTTAGTGAATTTATCGACCATAACCAATAAATATTTCCTCTTATGGCTTCCCTCTTTAAGGGGTCCGGCCATGTCAAGCTCCCAGACTGCAAAAGGCCATGTAATAGGGATTGTTCGCAAACTAGTGGGCAGCATGTGGCTTTGATTTGCGAAAAGTTGGCATCCAACACATCGGTGTAAGGTCTTGTGCATCTGCTCGGGCCATGGGCCAAAAGAAACCAGTACGGAAGGCCTTACTTACAAGAGCCCGAGCAGCGACGTGATGGCCACCAAGACCGACGTGTATTTCGGCCAAGAGCTGTCGTCCTTCTTCTTCGGAGATACACCATTGTAAGACTCCGGTTGTACTTTTCTTGTACAGTTCCCCGTCATGGACTTTGTAAGCCTTTGAGCATTAGACAATACGATGGGTGTCACATCCCTAGTTCTGACAATGCCTAGTGCATGCATTAGAGTGTTACATCATGTTTAAATTTTATTTAAACCTGAGATGGGGATTGACTAAGCCCTAGCACCAAATGAATTCAACTAGGGTCAAAATAAAACCTTTTTCATTGAACTCAAAATGTCCTCTAAAAATGTTTAACATTTCTGGTTTGAGGTGGAAGCTTCTACCAAAAATGGTTTATATTTTTGCAGGACATATTTGGTCACTGAATTAAATCATATAGTATTTTCATTTGGGCATTTAAATGCTATTAAACATTTCAAATGCTCAAATAATCATAAACTAAAATGTTTACTGTTGGATATATTCTAAACAGTAGCCATGATTAGTTTCATGATTTTTGAAAGTGTCTGAGTATTTTTAATAAAGCCCTAAATTTACAGAATAATAGAAAACTGAAATAATTAGAAAAAGACAGAGAGAGAAGAGAAACCTTACCTGGCGCCACCACCGGCCCAGCTCCCCCAGCCGGCCCAGCCCACCTCCTCCTCCTTTGTCCTCTTCCTCCTCTGCCAGGAGGACGAACAGAGGCGAGGCGTGGCGCTCGCCGACGCTGCCTCGGCCACCTCCTGCTTCCCCCCTAGCCACCTCCTGCTTCCTCTCGTTGCCCTGGACCCCGTCCGCGATGCCACGCACCGCCCCCAGGCCTCTCACTCTCTCCCCGAGCTCCTCTCCTCCTCTGGCTCTCTCACGCGCAGCCACCGAACACACCCCCCGCCGCCGACGAGCTCTCTCATGGCCACCGGCCACCCCTAGCCTCTCCGACACACCCACGAGCTCCGCCTCGACCCCCTCCTTCTTCCCCACTGACCCACGGCCCTCCGGAAGCCCTGCAACGCCGCCACCATCGCCGTTCCGTCGCCGGCCACCGAAGCTCCCCTCCGTCGATTCGCCGGACCCCGTGCCTCCCCTGCCTCGCCGGCAGCACCAGAAGAACCGCGGTGAGCCGCTGCATCGTTTTCCCCATGCCTCGTTGACTAATTCGCCCCCTGGCCGCTCCCTCCACCGGAGCCGAAACGCTCCGCCGCACGGGCTCGTCGCCGGCGAAGCCCCGGTGACCAAATGGCCCCGCGTGTGCGTCCGTTGCACTCGCAACGACTCGTGGAGCAACGCTAGCGTGGCAGCTAGCTTGTTTGCAAGCCGCAGCACTAATCCCGCACCCACCCGAGCTCCGGCAGCCGCAAAAGAGGTCGCCGCCGGCAGCTCCGGCCACCCCAGCCTCCGCCACCGCCACCGTTGGATGCGCCACTCCACCCTCTCCCCGTAGCTGCTCCCTGCGCGCCAAAAGAGCCCCTGTAGTTGGTTTCCGACGCGCACCACCGCGTCTGGCCTCGCTGGCGTCAAGCCGCCGGTGGGTCTGACCACGTTGACCACGGCGGGACCCCCCCTCTCTCTGGGTCGATGACAGGTGGGGCCAGCCCCCCCCCCCTGTTAATTAGTTTAACTATTTTATCTTAACTACCCCCTCTGCTGACACTGACAGGTGGTCCCCCGCCATCAGGTGATTAGCTTAAGCTAATCACCACCTAATCTAACCCCAGAGCCACTGACATGTGGGCCCTAGTGCCCTAATCTTTAATTAAATTAAACTAACCCCCATGTCTAACCTGTGTCACTGACGTGTGGCCCCCACACGTCAGGTTTGACCCTGACCGACTCCTGTTGACTTGCTGACGTCATGCCAACGTCATGCTGACACAATAAGTATTTTCTGGATTTAATTTAATTCTGAAATTCCAGAAAATGCCTAAAACTTCAATAAATCATAGAAAATTAACCGTAACTCCAAATTAAATAAATTATATATGAAAAATTATCAGAAAAATTCAAGGAATCCATCTGTACCATTTTCATGCATGTTAGAACAACTTATAGCTGCTGTTTAGCACAAATGATATAAAGGGCATTTATTTAATCACATATGGAGTTTGAATTTGAATCTTGTATTCAAACCAACTTCATTTAATCTGTTGCTAGTTGCATTAGCTCAAAACACATTCATTTTGCCATGTCATGATCATGCATCATATTGTGCATTGCATTGATTGTGTTTCCTTCTGTGTTGCCGGTATTTGTCCCCTCTCGATAGACGTGATACCGATGATGTGATCGTTGACACTGATGAAGACTCAATGTTATCTTCAGAAGTGCCAGGCAAGCAAAACCCCCTTGTTCATCCCGATACAATCCTACTCTCTCGCTCCTGCTCTCTTTTAATGCATTAGGACAACACCGATTCATCTGTTACTTGTTGCGGTAGCTGAACCCCTTTATCCTCTGCATGACCTGTCATTGCCACAGTAAATAGATGAAACCCACTAGCATGAGTAGGAGTTGTTTGAGCCCTGTTGTGCCTACTCATTCATGTTTGTTTGTCATGCCTGCTACTGCTTAGAGTTGAGTCAGGTCTGATTCATCGGGGATGAATCAGAGGCGTGTGAACATGTCCTACTGTGTGTGAGCTAAGTGTGTGAACACGATTTGGTAAAGCTAGCGGTGAGAGGCCATGTAGGAGTACATGGTGGGTTGTCTCATTGTAGCCGTCCTCAGGAACTGAGTTCTGTGTTTGTGATCCATGATTCAGCTACTACCATACATTGGGCCCTGAAATATGACCCCGCTCGACTTCTTATTCACCCTTGTCCTCTGTCCAGGAGTTGCAAGTAGTTTCTGGTGTTTGTAGTATGCTGGAGGCCGTGGACAGCGCTGACCGTAGGGGTGGGCTGTGATGCGGTAGGCACGTGGCTGGGTAAACCGGGCGCCCGTTTGGTGTCACAGAACCCTGTTCACATCATTTGGGGCTGTGAGCGAAACTCCGACCGGATCTCCTCATGGATGGAACCCGAATAGGCGATAAACCTGGACTAGAGACTTGAGTGTTTAGGTAGGTCGTGGTCTACACCCACGTCGGCTTTCGCTTGAAGTCTGCCGAGCACATGTCGTGTGCAGACGCTAAGTGGTGGAAACATGCATGAAGAAGTACACCCCTGCAGGGTTAACATCATCTATTCGAATAGCCGTGTCCGCGGAAAAGGACTTCTGGGTTGCTTATATCAGTTCATAGACAAGTGAAAGTGGATACTCTAAAATACGCAAGATGAGCGTGAGTGCTATGGATGGCGTTCTCGTAGGGAGACGGGAGCGGATCCATAGTGGTGTATTGATATGGTGAATATGTGGACTCGTGTGCGCCACCTCAAAAGAGTTACTCGCAGTCGTAGTTTAGGATAGCCACCGAGTCAAAGCTGGCTTGCTGCAGTTAAACCCCACCACCCCTTTGTTGATAATGATGCATATGTGGTTAGTTCTGATGTAAGTCTTGCTGGGTACATTTGTACTCACGTTTGCCTATTTTATGTTTTTGCAGAGAGACTTCGGTCTCACTAGTAGTTCCCCGTGGACTTCGACGTTTAGCTTGTTACCTCAGCTACGATCTTGTGCCCTCGGCAGGATCTGGTAGATAGTCAGGCTTCTCAGCCTTTTTCATTTATAGATGTGTGTACTCAGACATGATAGCTTCCGCTTGTGCTTTGACTTGTATGCTCTGATTGTTGGGTCATGAGACCCATGTTTGTAATATCTCGCTCCTCGGAGCCTATTGATTAAAATACTTGAGTTATAGAGTCATGTTGTGATGCCATGTTGTATCTGCACATATCGAGCATATTGTGTGTATGTTATTGAAATGCTTGATATGTGTGGGATCTGACCATCTAGTTGTTTATCTTTAGTAGCCTCTCTTACGGGGAAATGTCTCCTAGTGATTCCACCGAGCCATGGTAGCTTGCTACTGCTCCGGAACACTTAGGCTGGCCGGCATGTGTCCTTCTTCGTTCCTGTGTCTGTCCCTTCGGGGAAATGTCACGCGATGAATACCGGAGTCCTGTTAGCCCGCTACAGCCCGGTTCACCGGAGTCCTGCTAGCCCAGTGCTACAGCCTGGATTCACTCGCTGATGACCGACACGTTCGATGTTGGGTCATGGATGCCTGTCCCTGTAAGTTTGTGCCACTTTGGGTTTACGACTAGCCATGTCAGCCCGGGCTCCTTATCATATGGATGCTAGCGACACTGTCATATACGTGTGCCAAAAGGCGCAAACGGTCCCGGGCAAAGGTAAGGCGACACCCGTGGGAATACTGTGCGTGAGGCCGCAAAGTGATATGAGGTGTTACATGCTAGATCGATGTGGCATTGAGTCGGGGTCCTGACAGCGTTGGTATCAGAGCTTGACTGCCTGTAGGATTACCAAGCCAAACTGGTCGAAGTTGAGTCTAGAAATTCTTTAGTTATATAAGGGAATTGATTGTGGGATGGAACGTAAGGCTCTTTTTACTCCTTATACCTCATGGCCTTCTGATCTGAGTCATCATCTTCTCTTCTACGGGGATTAAGAACTAGGCTTTCTCTTCTTTCCATCAGGATCACGTGTTATTAATCCGTAGACTTATAGAATTGTTGGACTTAAGCCTCGTTTCAGTTCCTATTACTTCTGTATGTTAATTGTTGATCTCGGAACCTTGATATTGTGCTTCTGAGTGGTTATGCCATCATTTTGTGAATGTCTCAAATCTTTTCTGAGCATTTACAGCCGTTATGCTGTCCGAGTCATCCCAGGTTTCTAAGTAGTCTGATGCATTTGCAAAATCCCTTCCTCCCGTTCCGATGTTCCTTTGGGCCAGATTAACCACACTAATCGGTGAGTTGAGGTAAATTATTGCCTTGACATATATGTTGGAGCTATTATTATGACCCTAGGTGTCTCAGGGGATCATCTAGTAGCCTAGCCATGATTTATGTTCCAGCGTGATGACTCTGGCCGTCATTATCGAAAGCATCCCGTGATGCCATTTAGTTAGTAGGTATTCTATTCCTTGGGTTTTGAACCCGAGATTCACCCTACTTACCTCGTGTTGATAGTGTTGCTAGTTCCTTTAGGATATTAGTAACCTTTGCGATAGTCCTTGAAGTCCGTGGTATCTTCTTCTTCCAAATACCATGAACTACTTATGGCAGAAGTTCCTCGTTGAACTGAAATATCACAACAAGATTATTCTTGAGGAGTTCTCCATTTATATATTGTGGATCTGCCAGCTCAACCTTTCTGCATGGGTTATCCGAAAGAATTATGTTGAACTTTGTTCGGCATACCAACCCATGTATCCACAACTCAGAAAGTTATATGTTCCTTTGAGTTGTCCCTCTTTAGTTGTCTACTGACCTTCGTCTATCAATTGATAGTCAAGAGTATGCATGCATTCGTTTATCGATGCCTATTACCCTTGTGGTCCGTCAAGCCATTCTGTCCTGAATGACTTGGAGAAACAAACTCCAGTACCTCTTCCATATCCAGGATTGGGTCAAAGAAGTTGTGCTCTGCAGATCAAATTGCTAACCCAGCTTTTGCTCTGTTCTACCTTGGAGTATTACATATTTTATATCGAGATTGTTATAAGAATTGCACACCATCCTATGTACTCTTGGTACAGTGATACTTCTTGCCATCATTGTTCATTCCTCGGTTCCTGTGTTATTGTAACCGGAATGCCGACAAATGAATCATGGCGTGTGAAATCAATACCCCTAGCAACCTTGTTGCTGGGTAGTTAAAGGACAATAATTTCATTCTTAGTGTGTTGGTTATTGAATCATCATTCTAAGATTGATTGTGCTACCTAGTCCATTCTCCTGGTTCACTCCTCGATCGATGAGTTAGGATCATTTCAAATCTTTGCTCTATTGATCATATCGTCTTGCCCTGAAAAGCGAGATTGTTCTCGAGCTTAGTAACATACCGGTGGTTCGTGATTTTCTGAATATCTTCTCAGAAGTATTACCAGGTTGTCACCTGACCGCTGTGTTGAGCTCGTGATCAAGTTGGTTTCTTGTGAACCACCCTTCTCCAAGAATCTGTGTTGGATATCCCTGAGCTAGTTGGTTAAGCTAGACAACAACTTGGAGAGTTGGAAGGTAAAAGCTTGCCTGACTTAGTTCGTTCCAAAGGGGTATTCTTGTGTAGTATGTGTTGACGAAAGATGATATCTTCCTCGATTGGTTCCTGTGATCAGTTGCTGGACCTATCATTTTTATCTAACCTTTGATTGGAGTATGGGCTATCATCCAATCAGACCAGAACCAACGATATTCGTAATGTTGTCTTACTCGTGGTTGATCCCTCGAGCATACACCATTATATCTTTCGGGTCTGACCAATGCTATCACTTGTTCACTTAACTATGGAATTCCTTTTAAAAGGAAACCCAGATGAATTGTTGTTGCGCCCATTGACAACATCCTTATCTCCTCCATGATTTTGTTGGACAATAAGTTAGTGTTGGAAACTTTTGAAAGCATTCTTCATGCTAGCTCATGAAGCATGTCGGTTGTAAGGAGTGACTTCCTCTTATACACGTGCATTTGGTGAAAGTTGCCGCCGTGAATTTGAGGAAGATTGTTTTGTTTCCTTTGGAATCATCCCAAATCAGTCATGCACACGTGCGAAGTATTCTGTAGTCTGGAGACTTGCAACCTTCATGCTATATGTGTCCCTAGCACACTAAGCCACTGATTGACTTGTTCAAGGAAAAGAAGTCTATGCTTGGGATCTAATCCATGGACTTGCGTAAAGACTTCGATATCCTCGATTATGGTTCCCCCTCCTGAACTCGGTAGTGTTTTATTATAAGACTACTATGTGGTCATGCTTGTCTGGGACAGCGTGTTCACATGTGTGTAGCAGAACCAGCTCATGTTTTGGAGCTTACTATCGTAGTTCATTCCCCGAGAATCTCGCAACGTCATCTCGTCGATTTGTGTTGCAAACTTTCATTTTTCTTCCTAGACTCGATGAGTCTGGAATATTCTGACACCAGCCAGATCTGAATCTCAGGCAGATGTGATGGTTGAACATTTCCCAAGAAATATAATATTGGTCTCACGATAACCGGTAAAGTGGATGTCGTGGCCAACACACCCCGCCGGGAGACCTAATATTGTAGTATCTTGATTGGAGAAGTTGGCCACCTTCCCATAAGGATTTCGTAGGAATTACCTCCGTAACTGTTCCTTATGGATTCTTGTGCTCCCGAAGTCCGACCTTTACTTGATGTTCTAGATATCAAACCATATCTATGAATGGGTTACACTAGCACATCAAGAAGAACATTAGAAGCGGAGTGCTAAATGTCTCTCGGTCGATCATCCAGATTTTGTTTCCTTGGCCTCGCTAGGGTGAAGTCTGAGAAGGTGTTATCTTCCTTTGCGTCTGCATCATCCATCTTTAGCCATCATGGTAGTAAGTTGTGTTACCGGACCCTTGACACGGATGTTGGTAAAACCTTGATGGATATGGAATTGCTCAAGTTCTTGAGAGCACGCACAAGCGCTACGTGTTATCATCGGCACTAACTGGGTTTGCTCTCAGTTCCCTCGGCAATGCTATGACCTATTCAAACAGTGAATTAACTCCCTAGTGTTGGGTTCTTTCCCAGTTACTAGAATCATTCCCAGCATTTGCATTTTGTTCCCAGCTTGCACCGCCATTGTGCCATTCTACCATGGGTCTCTTCCATTTCCAGCGATAAGCAAATTCATCCATTGCGTTGTCTTCAACAAGGTAGTCCACATCATCCAAGCCCGAGTATGCCATTCTACCGACCCCCTCCAAATGATCGCTTGTGATTGCCTTAGGCTGGTATAAAGAGTTTCAATGATCTCTGAATCAAAAGTAATTCTTTTTGCCACTTAAGGGGATATATCTACGAATCACCCTCCTCCAGGATGTTTCGTCGTGGTATCATGGCAACTTAACTCCTCGCTACGTGGACAATCGTTTACCACCCTCTTAAGTGTGGAATTGTTGTCTACCTAGTGAACCTCGTCACCTGCTCCACTCCATTCCTCTAGAGGTGTGCTTCGTCTCTCAGCTCGAGAGATGTTGCTATGTCATTCCGGGAGTAAATCCTGAGTGGTTCGATCTTCGAAAGATCAGTCCTTCTAGAGTCTCCTTCTTCCCTCCATGTCATGTTGACAGGATTTCTCAGAGCAAGACTTCGAGAAAATGATGGTGAACAAATCAACGTTCAGTTGAAGTGCAACCTGGATTGTGAAGATTATACTAGTTGCGTTTACCTTTCACCTTACCCTACGCTTGAATCTCGAGACGAGATTCTTGTTTAGTGGGGGTGAGTTGTCACATCCCTAGTTCTGACAATGCCTAGTGCATGCATTAGAGTGTTACATCATGTTTAAATTTTATTTAAACCTGAGATGGGGATTGACTAAGCCCTAGCACCAAATGAATTCAACTAGGGTCAAAATAAAACCTTTTTCATTGAACTCAAAATGTCCTCTAAAAATGTTTAACATTTCTGGTTTGAGGTGGAATCATCTACCAAAAATGGTTTATATTTTTGCAGGACATATTTGGTCACTGAATTAAATCATATAGTATTTTCATTTGGGCATTTAAATGCTATTAAACATTTCAAATGCTCAAATAATCATAAACTAAAATGTTTACTGTTGGATATATTCTAAACAGTAGCCATGATTAGTTTCATGATTTTTGAAAGTGTCTGAGTATTTTTAATAAAGCCCTAAATTTACAGAATAATAGAAAACTGAAATAATTAGAAAAAGACAGAGAGAGAAGAGAAACCTTACCTGGCGCCACCACCGGCCCAGCTCCCCCAGCCGGCCCAGCCCACCTCCTCCTCCTTTGTCCTCTTCCTCCTCTGCTAGGAGGACGAACAGAGGCGAGGCGTGGCGCTCGCCGACGCTGCCTCGGCCACCTCCTGCTTCCCCCCTAGCCACCTCCTGCTTCCTCTCGTTGCCCTGGACCCCATCCGCGACGCCACGCACCCCCCCCAGGCCTCTCACTCTCTCCCCGAGCTCCTCTCCTCCTCTGGCTCTCTCGCGTGCAGCCACCGAACACACCCGCCGCCGCCGACGAGCTCTCTCGTGGCCACCGGCCACCCCTAGCCTCTCCGACACACCCACGACACCCCCTCCTTCCTCCCCACCGACCCACGGCCCTCCGGAAGCCCTGCAACGCCGCCACCATCACCGTTCCGTCGCCGGCCACCGAAGCTCCCCTCCGTCGATTCGCCGGACCCCGTGCCTCCCCTGCCTCGCCGGCAGCACCAGAAGAACCGCGGTGAGCCGCTGCATCGTTTTCCCCATGCCTCGTTGACTAATTCGCCCCCTGGCCGCTCCCTCCACCGGAGCCGAAACGCTCCGCCGCACGGGCTCGTCGCCGGCGAAGCCCCGGTGACCAAATGGCCCCGCGCGTGCGTCCGTTGCACTCGCAACGACCCGTGGAGCAACGCTAGCGTGGCAGCTAGCTTGTTTGCAAGCCGCAGCGCTAATCCCGCATCCACCCGAGCTCCGGCAGCCGCAAAAGAGGTCGCCGCCGGCAGCTCCGGCCACCCCAGCCTCCGCCACCGCCACCGTTGGATGCGCCACTCCACCCTCTCCCCGTAGCTGCTCCCTGCACGCCAAAAGAGCCCCTGTAGTTGGTTTCCGACGCGCACCACCGCGTCTGGCCTCGCCGGTGTCAAGCCGCCGGTGGGTCTGACCACGTTGACCATGCCTAAAACTTCAATAAATCATAGAAAATTAACCGTAACTCCAAATTAAATAAATTATATATGAAAAATTATCAGAAAAATTCAAGGAATCCATCTGTACCATTTTCATGCATGTTAGAACAACTTATAGCTGCTGTTTAGCACAAATGATATAAAGGGCATTTATTTAATCACATATGGAGTTTGAATTTGAATCTTGTATTCAAACCAACTTCATTTAATCTGTTGCTAGTTGCATTAGCTCAAAACACATTCATTTTGCCATGTCATGATCATGCATCATATTGTGCATTCCATTGATTGTGTTTCCTTCTGTGTTGCCGGTATTTGTCCCCTCTCGATAGACGTGATATCGATGATGTGATCGTTAACACTGATGAAGACTCAATGTTATCTTCAGAAGTGCCAGGCAAGCAAAACCCCCTTGTTCATCCCGATACAATCCTACTCTCTCGCTCCTGCTCTCTTTTAATGCATTAGGACAACACCGATTCATCTGTTACTTGCTGCGGTAGCTGAACCCCTTTATCCTCTGCATGACCTGTCATTGCCACAGTAAATAGATGAAACCCACTAGCATGAGTAGGAGTTGTTTGAGCCCTGTTGTGCCTACTCATTCATGTTTGTTTGTCATGCCTACTACTGCTTAGAGTTGAGTCAGGTCTGATTCATCGGGGATGAATCAGAGGCGTGTGAACATGTCCTACTGTGTGTGAGCTAAGTGTGTGAACACGATTTGGTAAAGGTAGCGGTGAGAGGCCATGTAGGAGTACATGGTGGGTTGTCTCATTGTAGCCGTCCTCAGGAACTGAGTTCTGTGTTTGTGATCCATGATTCAGCTACTACCATACATTGGGCCCTGAAATATGACCCCGCTCGACTTCTTATTCACCCTTGTCCTCTGTCCAGGAGTTGCAAGTAGTTTCTGGTGTTTGTAGTATGCTGGAGGCCGTGGACAGCGCTGACCGTAGGGGTGGGCTGTGATGCGGTAGGCACGTGGCCGGGTAAACCGGGCGCCCGTTTGGTGTCACAGAACCCTGTTCACATCATTTGGGGCTGTGAGCGAAACTCCGGCCGGATCTCCTCATGGATGGAACCCGAATAGGCGATAAACCTGGACTAGAGACTTGAGTGTTTAGGTAGGTCGTGGTCTACACCCACGTCGGCTTTCGCTTGAAGTCTGCCGAGCACATGTCGTGTGCAGACGCTAAGTGCTGGAAACATGTATGAAGAAGTACACCCCTGCAGGGTTAACATCATCTATTCGAATAGCCGTGTCCGCGGAAAAGGACTTCTGGGTTGCTTATATCAGTTCATAGACAAGTGAAAGTGGATACTCTAAAATACGCAAGATGAGCGTGAGTGCTATGGATGGCGTTCTCGTAGGGAGACGGGAGCGGATCCATAGTGGTGTATTGATATGGTGAATATGTGGACTCGTGTGCGCCACCTCAAAAGAGTTACTCGCAGTCGTAGTTTAGGATAGCCACCGAGTCAAAGCTGGCTTGCTGCAGTTAAACCCCACCACCCCTTTGTTGATAATGATGCATATGTAGTTAGTTCTGATGTAAGTCTTGCTGGGTACATTTGTACTCACGTTTGCCTATTTTATGTTTTTGCAGAGAGACTTCGGTCTCACTAGTAGTTCCCCGTGGACTTCGACGTTTAGCTTGTTACCTCAGCTACGATCTTGTGCCCTCGGCAGGATCTGATAAATAGTCAGGCTTCTCAGCCCTTTTCATTTATAGATGTCTGTACTCAGACATGATAGCTTCCGCTTGTGCTTTGACTTGTATGCTCTGATTGTTGGGTCATGAGACCCCTGTTTGTAATATCTCGCTCCTCGGAGCCTATTGAATAAATTACTTGAGTCGTAGAGTCATGTTGTGATGCCATGTTGTATTTGCACATATCGAGCATATTGTGTGTATGTTATTGAAATGCTTGGTATGTGTGGGATCTGACCATCTAGTTGTTTATCTTTAGTAGCCTCTCTTACGGGGAAATGTCTCCTAGTGTTTCCACCGAGCCATGGTAGCTTGCTACTGCTCCGGAACACTTAGGCTGACCGGCATGTGTCCTTCTTCGTTCCTGTGTCTGTCCCTTCGGGGAAATGTCACGCGATGAATACCGGAGTCCTGTTTGCCTGCTACAGCCCGGTTCACCGGAGTCCTGCTAGCCCAGTGCTACAGCCTGGATTCACTCGCTGATGACCGACACGTTCGATGCTGGGTCATGGATGCCTGTCCCTGTAAGTCTGTGCCACTTTGGGTTTACGACTAGCCATGTCAGCCCGGGCTCCTTATCATATGGATGCTAGCGACACTGTCATATACGTGTGCCAAAAGGCGCAAACGGTCCCGGGCAAAGGTAAGGCGACACCCGTGGGAATACCGTGCGTGAGGCCGCAAAGTGATATGAGGTGTTACATGCTAGATCGATGTGGCATTGAGTCGGGGTCCTGACAGCGTTGGTATCAGAGCTTGACTGCCTGTAGGATTACCAAGCCAAACTGGTCGAAGTTGAGTCTAGATATTCTTTAGTTATGTAAGGGAATTGATTGTGGGATGGAACGTAAGGCTCTTTTTACTCCTTATACCTCATGGCCTTCTGATTTGAGTCATCATCTTCTCTTCTACGGGGATTAAGAACTAGGCTATCTCTTCTTTCTATTAGGATCACGTGTTACTAATCAGTAGACTTATAAGTTTGTTGGATTTAAGCCTCAGTTCAGTTTCTACCTCTGTATGTTAATTATTGATCTCGAAACCTTGATATTGTGCTTCTGAGTGGTTATGCCACCATTTTTGTGAATGTCTCAAATCTTTTCTGAGCATTTACAGCCGTTATGCTGTCCGAGTCATCCCAGGTTTCTAAGTAGTCTGATGCATTTGCAAATTCCTTCCTCCCGCTTCGATGTTCCTTTGGGCCAGATTAACCACACTAATCGGTGTGTTGAGGTAATTATTACCTCGACATATATGTTGGAATTATTATTATGACCCTAAGTGCTTAGAGGATCATCTAGTAATTTAGCCATGATTTGTGTTCCCAGTGTGATGATTCTGGCCATCATTCTCGAAAGCATCCCGTGATGCTACTTAGTAATAGGTATTCTGTTCCTGGGTTCTTGAACCCGATATTCACCCTACTTACATCATGTTGATAGTGTTGCTAGTTCCTTTAGTATATTAGTAACCTTTGCGATAGTCCTCGAGGTCCGTGGTATATCCTTCTTCCAATTACCATGAACCATTCTTGGCAGGAGTTCTTCTGAACCAAAAGATGACAACAAGAGTGCTCTCGATGAGTTCTCCATTCATAAATCGTGACTCTGCCAGTTCTACCTTTCTGCATGGGTTATCCGGAAGAAATATGTTGAACTTCGTTCGACATGCTAATCCATGCATCCACAACTCAGAAAATCATATGTTCTTTTGAGTTGTCCCATCTTAGTTGTTTCCGACCCTCGCCTATCAATTGATAGTCAAGAGTATGCGTGCATTCGTTCGTCGATGCCTATTACCCTTGTGGTCCGCCAAGCCATTCTATTTTAGAATGAATAGGAGAAACAAACTCCAGTACCTCATCCATATCTAGGATTGGGTCAAAGTAGTTGTATTCCGCAGATCAAATGCCAATCCAGCTTTTGGTTCTGTTCTACCTTGGAGTATTACCCCCTTTATGTCAGAATTGTCATGAGAACTGCACCAACTTTCATGAATTTTGACGTAGTAATACTTCTCACCATCATTAGTCATTCCTCGGCCATCGTGTTGATGCAACCGGAATACCGACAAATGAATTGTGATGTGTGAAATCAATACTCCCAGCAACCTCGTTGCTTGGTAGTTAAGGGACAATAATTTCATTCTTAGCGTGTTGGTTTTTGAATCATCCTTCTAAGACTGATCGTGCTACCTAGTCCTTATTTCGGTGCACCCTTCGATTGATGAGTTAGGATCTTGTCAAGTCCTCACTCATTTGATCATATCGTCTTGCCCTCAAAAGCGAGATTGTTCTCAAGCTTAGTAACATACCGGTGGTTCGTGATTTTCCGAATATCTTCTTGGAAGTATTACCAGGTTGTCACCTGACTGCTATGTTGAGCTCGTGATCAAGTCGGGTTCTTGTGAACCACCCTTTCTCCAAGAATCTGTGATGGATATCCCGGAGCTAGTTGGTTAAGCTAGACAACAACGGCGGTAAGTGGTGAGAGCGTGTGTGAAGAAGTATACCCCTGCAGGGTTAACATCATCTATTCGAATAGCCGTGTCCGCGGAAAAGGACTTCTGGGTTGCTTATATCAGTTCATAGACAAGTGAAAGTGGATACTCTAAAATACGCAAGATAAGCGTGAGTGCTATGGATGGCGTTCTCGTAGGGAGACGGGAGCGGATCCATAGTGGTGTATTGATATGGTGAATATGTGGACTCGTGTGCGCCACCTCAAAAGAGTTACTCGCAGTCGTAGTTTAGGATAGCCACCGAGTCAAAGCTGGCTTGCTGCAGTTAAACCCCACCACCCCTTTGTTGATAATGATGCATATGTAGTTAGTTCTGATGTAAGTCTTGCTGGGTACATTTGTACTCACGTTTGCCTATTTTATGTTTTTGCAGAGAGACTTCGGTCTCACTAGTAGTTCCCCGTGGACTTCGACGTTTAGCTTGTTACCTCAGCTACGATCTTGTGCCCTCGGCAGGATCTGGTAGATAGTCAGGCTTCTCAGCCTTTTTCATTTATAGATGTCTGTACTCAGACATGATAGCTTCCGCTTGTGCTTTGACTTGTATGCTCTGATTGTTGGGTCATGAGACCCATGTTTGTAATATCTCGCTCCTCGGAGCCTATTGATTAAAATACTTGAGTTATAGAGTCATGTTGTGATGCCATGTTGTATCTGCACATATCGAGCATATTGTGTGTATGTTATTGAAATGCTTGATATGTGTGGTATCTGACCATCTAGTTGTTTATCTTTAGTAGCCTCTCTTACGGGGAAATGTCTCCTAGTGATTCCACCGAGCCATGGTAGCTTGCTACTGCTCCAGAACACTTAGGCTGGCCGGCATGTGTCCTTCTTCGTTCCTGTGTCTGTCCCTTCGGGGAAATGTCACGCGATGAATACCGGAGTCCTGTTAGCCCGCTACAGCCCGGTTCACCGGAGTCCTGCTAGCCCAGTGCTACAGCCTGGATTCACTCGCTGATGACCGACACGTTCGATGCTGGGTCATGGATGTCTGTCCCTGTAAGTCTGTGCCACTTTGGGTTTACGACTAGCCATGTCAGCCCGGGCTCCTTATCATATGGATGCTAGCGACACTATCATATACGTGTGCCAAAAGGCGCAAACGGTCCCGGGCAAAGGTAAGGCGACACCCGTGGGAATACCGTGCGTGAGGCCGCAAAGTGATATGAGGTGTTACATGCTAGATCGATGTGGCATTGAGTCGGGGTCCTGACAATGGGCCTCTGTCTGATCATAAGGTAGCTCGTTCCTAGTAAGGTAGGCGAGGAAAGGTTTGGTCCATGGGGCGATTATAGCCATGATTTCATGGGCCGATGGTGTTATCTCGGTGTCCGAACCCCCAACGATATCAGAGTTGTGTTCGAAATCTGGGGTATGGTCGGTTCTAGAACAATGTTGCCTCTACCGTCCGGCCACACCATGGATGGCTTGAAGAGTCTTTCTACGAAGGTGTTAGGTGGGATGGAGTCGCGTTTAGCGCCCATGCGGGCAAGTATGTCCGCCGCTTGATTACTCTCTCGAGCCACATGATGAAACTCGAGCCCATCAAATGGAGCTGAAATTTTGAGTACGACATTACGATAAGCCACCATCTACGAATCTTTTGCGTCGAAGTCTCCATTTATCTGAGATATTGCAACGTTGGAATCCCCGCACACTTGAAGGTGTTGTATGCCCATGGAGATGGCCATCGGGAGAACATGCAGTATGGCATCATATTCGACTACATTGTTAGAATCAGCGTATAGTATTTGGAGCACATAACAGATTGTTACTCCTGTGGGGGATGTCGAAACGACACTATCCCCTAATCCGGCTAACATCTTAGAGCCGTCGAAGTGCATCACCGAGTTGGAGTATGTGCCATATTCTTTACGGATTTCGGCCTCTGTCCATTCGGCGATGAAGTCAGCCAACACCTGAGATTTAATAGCTCAGCATGGTTTGTAAATTATGTGAAATGGTAAGAGCTCAGTGGCCCATTTGGCAATCAGGCCGGTGGTGTCCCGATTATTTATAATGTCGATAAGTGGTACTTCGGAAGCGACCGTGATGGAACACTCTTGAATGTAGTGCCACATCTTGCAAGATGCCATGAAGATTGCATATGCTATCATTTGATAATGCGGGTATCGAGATTTGCATGGTGTGAGGACCCTTGATGCATAATATACTAGTTTTTGAAGTGGTAGTTTATGTCCCTCCTAATTCCACTCGATGACGAGCACCGCACTCACTACTTGGTGAGTTGCAGATATGTAGAGTAGCATCGGTTCACCGATGATTTGTGCGGCCAGGATTGGGTTGCTCGCAAATAGAGCCTTTATTTCCTCCAGTCCGGCTGTGGTAGTGTCCGCCCACACGAAGTTATTAGTGCGGCGTAACAAACGATATAATGGCGACGCCTTTCCCCTATTCTGGATATAAAGAGGCTTAAGGCTGCCACACACCCAGCTAATTTTTGGACCTGCTTGAGGTCTGTTGGCGTTGCCAACTGTGACAAGGCTCGGATTTTAGCGGGGTTTGCTTCGATCCCTCTATTGGAGATGATGAACCCAAGAAGATTTCCTTCAGGAACGCTGAAAACACATTTTTCCGGATTGAGCCGTATGTCATTTGTTTGGAGGTTGTCGAATGTAAGGCGTAAGTCAGCCACCAATGAATCGACATGTTTGGTCTTGATTACTACGTCATCTACATATGCTTCCACAGTTTGGTCAAACTGTTTTTCCAGGCATGTTTGAATTATGCGTTGGCAAGTTACTCTGGTGTCCTGGAGCCCGAAAGGCATAGTATTGAAGTAGAAGGGCCCATACAGAGTGATGAATGCCGTTGCGGCCTGATCAGATTCTTTCATTTTAATTTGATGATATCCGGAGTATGCATCGAGGAAGCACAGGGAATCGTGCCCTGCAGTTGCATCAATAATCTGGTCGATCCAAGGTAGTGGGAAGGGGTCCTTTGGGCAAGCCTTATTAAGGTATTTTAAGTTGACACACAGGCGCCACGATTTATCCTTCTTAGGTACCATGACCAGGTTTGCAAGCTAATCCAGATGTTTGATTTCTCTAGTAAATCCGGCTTCAAGTAGCTTGGCTAGCTCCTCCCCCATAGTCTGTCGTTTGGGTTCGGAGAATCGGCGCAGAGTTTGTTTGACTAGTTTGTGTCCCTTCAGTATGTTGAGGCTATGCTCGGCCAGTCTTTGTGGGATACCTGGCATATTTGAAGGGCGCCAGGCAAAAATGTCCCAGTTCTCACGCGGAATGCGCGTAATGCAGCGTCCACCATTTGATCCAGCTGCGCACCAATGGAAGCTATTTTATTGGGATTCATCGGGTGAACTTGAAACTTGAATATTTCGTCTGCCAGCTTGAAGGAGGTAGACTTGGGTCTCTTATCGAGGATCACATCGTACCTGTCTACTGTGGAACATATGGTGGTCAATTCCTCGGCCTAGAGGGCCTCGGATAGTGCCTCAAGGGCCAAAGAGGCAGTTTTGTTTTCGGTGCGGAGTGCTATGTCCGGAGCACTAGCTTCATGTACCCGTAATGGGGCACAGCTTGGAACCGCGTGAATGCGCCTCGCCCCAGCAAAGCAAGATACCCGCTGTTGAATGGTGCCACATGGAAGAGTAACTCTTCGGATCTATAGTTCTCTGGTGTGCCAAATACCACATCGAGTTTGATTTTTCCTGAGCATCTGGCTTCTCGACTCGGGATAATACCGTGAAAGGTTGTGCTACTTTGCTCAATCACAACAAAAAATACACTTCCATGATGATACGTGTTTGTCACAGTAGGTCGCGTTTTCTGTCATGCATGTACATCCATGACGATTTTATGACAGAATCAAGATAGTCATACATGTGCTGTCGTAGAAGTGTTCCATGACATTACCAAAATTATCATCATGGAAGTGTCCACTTCCATGACGATAAATCGCGCGTCACGGAAGTGCTTTCGTCAAGGGTGACCGACACGTGGCATCCATCGTAACGGAAAGCCGCTAAGCTATCAGGTCTGGTTTTGGATCCGATAACCCGTTAACAACCCCGACCAATGGGAAATTTCCATGTGTAAAATTCTTATTGGCTGGACGAAACACGTGTCAACTCATCAGTGGGTCAGATAGGCCCCTATGATATGTCGACACGTGCACGGCCCACTACTGGCCCATTTAGCTTACAAAGCCGGCCCGTTTGACTTGGTCAAAAGTTAACGGGCTGGCCCATGAAAAGCCTGTTAACGGTCTCTTCGCAAATAGCCCATTTTACGGCCCGTTAACTCATGACCCATTAGGCCCTAAAGGAAATCGGCCCAACAACGTCATGTGGGTCATCGAAGATAACACCTGCCCATTTCACTTTCAGCCCATGTATGGCCCACGACGTCTTTCCTCCCATATGAGGCCTTCGTATCTTTCATCCCTTTACAGGCCCACGGTGACTCTAGCCCATAATGAACTCTAATTTTCATTGTACCTGTTAACGGCCCGTGATTTACATGGGCCGTTTCCAGCCCATGTTAGCTTTCGGCCTATTGACGGCCCCTATGATATGTCGACACGTGCCACGGCCCACTACTGGCCCATTTAGCTTACAAAGCCGGCCCGTTTGACTTGGTCAAAAGTTAACGGGCTGGCCCATGAAAAGCCTGTTAACGGTATCTTCGCAAATAGCTCATTTTACGGCCCGTTAACTCATGACCCGTTAGGCCCTAAAGGAAATTGGCCCAACAACGTCATGTGGGCCGTCGAATATAACACCTGCCCATTGCACTTTCGGCCCATATATGGCCCACGACGTTTTTCCGCCCATATGAGGCCTTCGTATCTTTTGGCCCTTTACAAGCCCACGGTGACTCTAGCCCATAATGAACAGTACTTTTCTTTGTACCCGTTAACGGCCCGTGATTTACATGGGCCGTTTCCAGCCCATCTTAGCTTTCGGCCTATTGGCGGCCCATACGTTCTTGGGCTCCTTTTCGGCCCTCGATTACTTCCGGCCCATTACTGGCATGTTCCCCTAATGGGCAATATTCGACCCATGGCAAGAGTCGGCCCATTACTAGCCTGTTCCCCTAATGGGCCAAATTCGGCCCATGGCAAGAGTCGGCCCGTTACTGGCCTGTTACCCTAATGGGCCAAATTTGACCCATGGCAAGAGTTGGCCCGTTTCTGGCCTGTTAACCCGTTGTGCCATTTCCATCCCGTCCTATATTCTGGCCCATTAACGACCCGTTATGCCTATGACAGAATTAAGCCTTTGCTGTCCTACGGCCTGTTAACGGACCGTTACCGTGCTGGGCCAATACCAATTAGGCCCGATTACGGCCCATGTATACCCATTTATCCGACGGCCCGAGGCCCACCGATTACAGGCCCATTTATCGATGGCTCAGGGCCCACCAATTACAGGCCCATTTATCGACGACCCGTAGGAGACCCATGGATCCTACGGTCCGTATATGGCCCATGGTAGTTGCGGCCACTAGCAAACCAGGGAAAAAGAAGACTAGGAAATAAATAAGGCCGAAACTAACGCTAGGCTATTAAGGCGATTGCACAGATTACTTCCACTCGGCATCAAAGATCGCCACCAGTGCAAATATAGGGAACACCCTAAACTATACATAAATGGCTTGCTATTTTCTTCAGCCGGTGGCTGCACGTTAAGAATAAATTTTGTATCGGACCAAAACAAATTACAACTATATAACAAAAGGAAGGTTGGCATAAAACTTAACAGTCTAGCAGATAAATGCACCACCAGAAGTTCAGAAGCTCAGTTCATTTGACCTGACTGTTACGTTTTCATGATGTATTGTCCGATGGAGCACCATAACCCTTGCCTTCATTTCCCCTAGGCTCCTGAACAACATAGCAAATGGCTGATAGTCTTGTTTCAAAACCATGCATATCTTGACGACATTGAGCAATGTTTCTCCTTGTTTCACAAAGGGTCTCTGTTAGGGAATGGACTTGTGTCTGGAGCACAGATACAACATTGCTTTGAGCTTGCATATCTTGATCATGAGGCAGTTTGGATGATATTGCCTTAACAACCAACCCAGTATTACGTAGGAACGTGCTTTTGGCACTGTTAGTGGACAGGTACTGACCCACTGTAGCAAGAGCTGACATTGCGGTTATAGTTGCGTCGCCACCTTCAGAAGGTGGCGGTTCCACCATCTTTTCCGTAGCTCGCTGAAAAGTTGAGGTTTTACATTAGTAGTACCAGAACAGAAAATATTAAGGAGGTAGCAAAACCAAACAAAGTAACTTTGGTCTATATACAGAACTTATTCTGGTGAACCCATGTAAAATATTAGTTGTATTTTATTGCAAAGTACATAACAAAACCAGGTTCCAAACATATGACCATGTACCATCGCTAATGTATTGTCTATTTCTTCACATTGTATTGATGGCTAAGGATAAAGAGACAAAGTTTATAATATGGTAAGCATAGTATGACATCATTCATATCACAAAACAACTAAGAATAGACAAATAGGCAATTGTAACGTTGTGTGGGTTAGTCCAGCACGGAATTAGATTACGGGTCTGTCACATCCCTAGTTCTGGTCTGTCCTATGCTTGCTTCCATCTGTGCATCATGTTTAAATTTTTGAAACTTGAACTGAGGAATTCAGAAGCCTCAAAACCCTCAATAAAAGAAGGGCAAAAACCCTAAAATCTCATTCATTGTTCCAAAATGCTCTTCTTAGATGTTTAATATTTTTGGCAAGGGTTTTGATCCAAACCAAAAATAATGAACATTTTAAAAGGATTTATTTTTGGGACTTTGAATTTAAATCATTAGCTATTTGAATTTGAATTATATTCATATAACTAGAATATAATTTCAAATACCCCTGAAATATTTTATGAGCTTTTGGAAAAGTCCATCTAGCCAAATAAAAATATTCACAGGAGTTTTGGCATTGTTTGAGTTATTTTAAATTCAAAACAGTGGCAAAAGAATTAAATAAAGAAAACAGAATAGAAATATAAAAAAAGGAGAGAAGCCCAGCAACTTACCTGGCGCTTACCTGTCCAGCCCAGCCGGCCCAGCCCACTGCCGCTTTCCCCCCTGTCGTCTTCCTCCCCTCGCACCGAAGCAGCTCGGTGGCGAGCGCCGACGCCGCCCCGGCCACCTCCTGCTTCCCTGGCCCTCCTAGCAACGCCACGACGACGCCCCATGTCCCCTCGCTCTTCTCCCTCACCCACTGCATCCCCTCTCCCTCCTCTGTCTCTCTCCCTCGCTCATCCCGGACGCACCCGAGACCGCCGACGAGCACCACCGGAGCCACCAGCATCCCCACGCCCAGCCAGTTAGGCCACGAGCTCCGCCTTGGGTCCGGGAAGCTCTACCACGACGCACGCGACGCCGGGTGCCCTGAAGCCACGCCATCACCGCCATCTTCATCGCCATGGCCGGCGATCGCCGCTGTTTGATTCGCAGCACCAAAGACGCCCCCGAGCTCGCTGACCACCTCATCGTTCTCCCTGTGAGCTCCTGCTGCCTCCTCTTTGCTCGCTCCCTCTGTTCCCGTCCCCTAGCTCCATCTTCCACCACGGCCGAAGCTCGCCGCCGCCGTGCCTCGTCGCCGTCGTGGCCAGAGCCACTGTGGCTCGAAGCCGGGCACACCACCATGCTCCACACCTCACCAGGAGCACGTAGCACGCACCAACGCCTCCCCTAGCGCCCTGCATCGCCTAACCCGCCATTGGCCGAACTCCGGCCGCCGCTCACGAGCTCGCCATCGTCGGTACCGGCCACCACAGGCACGGCCACCACCACCATTCGATGCGCACCAGCAAGGGCTCTCCAACGAGCCCAAGCACAGCCTCGCCCGTGCCCTGTAGCGCGTTTCCTGCTCGCGCCGCCGTCTCGGGCCTCGCCGGCGTCATGTCGCCGGTGGGTTTGACCCCACTGACCTGGGATTTGACCCTGTTTGACTTCCCCAGGCTCACTGACAGGTGGGCCCGGCCCCTGCTAACTTTTGGTTAATTAATAACTAATTCTAGTTAAGCCACTAACTCACTGACATGCGGGCCCCGCCCGGCTAACCAAGTTAGTTAGGGTTAATCTTAATTAGGTTAGTTAGTCCAGACACTGACACGCAGGGCCCACAGGTCAGGTTTTCCCTGGGGCGCCCAGTTGACCTGCTGACATCAGCATGACCTAGTGCTGACGCAATAAATCATTTTCTGGATTATTTTTATTCAGAAAATTCCAGAAAATTGTATAAACTTCTAAAATTCATAGAAATTCAACCGTAGCTCCAAATTAAATAAATTATATATGAAAACTTATCAAAAAAATTCAAGGAATCCATCTGTACCATTTTCATGCATGTTTGAAAAATGTTTGTCCTCTGTTTTGGACAAAACAAATTAAGGGCATTTAAATAATCATATATGGAGTTTGAATTTGAATCTTGTATTCAAACCAACTTCATTTAAATCATAGCTAGTTGCATTAGCGCAAATCACATCATATTGCCATGTCACATTCATGCATCATATTGTCGCATTGCATTGATTGTGTTCTTCCCTGTTTGCCGGTAATTGTCCCCTCTCGATAGACGTGTACCGGCGATGTGATCGATGACACCGATGAAGAGCTATATTATCTTCAGAAGTGCCAGGCAAGCAAAACACCCTTGTTCATTCCGATAAAATCCCACTCTCTCGCTCCTGCTCTCTTTTACTACATTAGGACAACAACGACATATTTGTTACTTGCTGCGGTAGCTGAACCCCTTTATCCTTTGCATGACCTGTCATTGTCACAGTAAATAGATGAAACCCACTAGCATGAGTAGGAGTTGTTTGAGCCCTGATGTGCCTAATCATTCATGCTTGTTTGTCATGCCTGCTACTGCTTAGAGTTGAGTCAGGTCTGATTCATCGGGGATGAATCAGAGGCGTGTGAACATGTCCTACTGTGTGTGAGCTAAGTGTGTGAACACGATTTGGTAAAGGTAGCGGTGAGAGGCCATGTAGGAGTACATGGTGGGTTGTCTCATTGCAGCCGTCTTCAGGAACTGAGTTCTGTGTTTGTGATCCATGACCAGTTACTACCACACATTGGGTTCCGGTAACTCGACCCCTCTCGACTTATTAATCAACATGATCTCTGTCCAGGAGTTGCAACTAGTTTCTGGTGTTTGTAGGTAGTGTTAGTAGTCTACCAAGTGGCACCCGGTACAGGTGGGCTTGGGACAGACTAGGCACAGTGTCACGGTGTACCAAGCGTACATCCACCCGTCGAGGTGGGCTTGGGAACCCTGCACACATCGTTTGGGGCCGTGAGCGACACCCCGGCCGGATCTCCTTACGGATGGAACCCGAATAGGCGATAAACCTGGACTAGAGACTTGTTCGGTTAGTTAGGTCGTGGCCGACTCCCTCGCCCGGCTTCCGCTTGAAGGTTGCCGAGGTACATGACGTGTACAGGGCGATAAGTGGCGAAAGCATGTGTGAAGAAGTACACCCCTGCAGGGTTATCATTATCTATTCGAATAGCCGGATTCCTCGGATATGGAAACTTGGACCCCTTGCATAGTTCATAGACAAGTGAAAGTGGATACTCTAAAATACGCAAGATAAGCGTGAGTGCTATGGATGGCGTTCTCGTAGGGAGATGGGAGCGAATCCATAGTGGTGTATTGGTTGGTGAATATGTGGACTCATGTGTGCCACCTCAAAAGAGTTACTTGCAGTCGTAGTTCAGGATAGCCACCGAGTCAAAGCTGGCTTGCTGCAGTCAAACTCCACCATCCCCTTGTCGATAATGATGCATATGTAGTTAGATCTGATGTAAGTCTTGCTGGGTACATTTGTACTCACGTTGCTTAATTTATGTTTTTGCAGAGAGACTTCGGTCTCGCTAGTAGTACCGCGTGGACTTCGACGTTTAGCTTGTTACCTCAGCTACGATCTTGTGCCCTCGGCAGGATCTGGTAGATAGTCAGGCTTCTTAGCCTTTTTCATTTATAGATGTCTGTACTCAGACATGATAGCTTCCGCTTGTGCTTTGACTTGTATGTTCCGAGTGTTGGGTCATGAGACCCATGATTGTAATATCTCGCTCCTCGGAGCCTATTGAATATAAATACTTGAGTTGTAGAGTCATGTTGTGATGCCATGTTGTGTTTGCACATATCGAGCATATTGTGTGTATGTTATTGAAATGCTTGGTATGTGTGGGATCTGACTATCTAGTTGTTTATCCTTAGTAGCCTCTCTTACCGGGAAATGTCTCCTAGTGTTTCCAATGAGCCATGGTAGCTTGCCACTGCTCCGGAACACTTAGGCTGGCCGGCATGTGTCCTTCTTCGTTCCTGTGTCTGTCCCTTCGGGGAAATGTCACGTGATGAATACCGGAGTCCTGTTAGCCCGCTACAGCCCGGTTCACCGGAGTCCTGCTAGCCCAGTGCTACAGCCTGGATTCACTCGCTGATGACCAACACGTTCGATGTTGGGTCATGGATGCCTGTCCCTGTAAGTTTGTGCCACTTTGGGTTTACGACTAGCCATGTCAGCCCGGGCTCCTTATCATATGGATGCTAGCGACACCATCATATACGTGTGCCAAAAGATGCAAACGGTCACGGGCAAAGGTAAGGCGACACCCGTGGGAATACCGTGCGTGAGGCCGCAAAGTGATATGAGGTGTTACATGCTAGATCGATGTGGCATTGAGTCGGGGTCCTGACAGCGTTGGTATCAGAGCTTGACTGCCTGTAGGATTACCAAGCCAAACTGGTCGAAGTTGAGTCTAGAAATTCTTTAGTTATATAAGGGAATTGATTGTGGGATGGAACGTAAGGCTCTTTTTACTCCTTATATCTCATGCCTTCTGATCTGAGTCATCATCTTCTCTTCTACGGGGATTAAGAACTAGGCTATCTCTTCTTTCTATCAGGATCACGTGTTACTAATCCGTAGACTTATAAGATTGTTGGATTTAAGTCTCAGTTCAGTTCCTACTACTTCCGTATGTTGATCTCGGAACCTTGATATTGTGCTTCTGAGTGGTTATGCCACCATTTTGTAGTATGTCTCAAATCTTTTCTGAGCATTTACAGCTGTTATGCTGTCCGAGTCATCCCAGGTTTCTAAATAGTCTGATGCATTTGCAAAATCCTTTCATCTAGTTTCAATGTTCCTTTATGCCAGCTCAATCACACTAATTGTTGAGCTGAGGTATTCTATTGCCTTGACATTTATGTTGGAATTATTATTATGACCCTAGGTGTCTCAGGGGATCATCTAGTGGTCTAGCCATGATTTGTGTCCTAGCGTGATGATTCTGGCCTTTATTCTCGAAAGTATTCCGTGATGCTACTTAGTAGTAGGTATTCTACTCCTGGGTTTTGAACCCGAGATTCACTCTACTTACCTCACGTTGATAGTGTTTGCTAGTTCCTTTAGGATATTAGTAACCTTTGCGATAGTTCTCGAGGTTCGTGGTACATACTTCTTCCAATTACCATGAACCATTCTTGGCAGGAGTTCTTCTGAACCAAAAGATGTCAACAAGAGTGCTCTCGATGAGTTCTCCATGCTATATTGTGACTCTGCCAGCTCAACCTTTCTGCATGGGTTATCCGGAAGAATTATGTTGAACTTGGTTCGACATACTAATCTATGCATCCACAACTCAGAAAGTTATATGTTCCTTTGAGCTGTCCCTCTTTAGTTGTCTACTGACCTTCGTCTATCAATTGATAGTCAAGAGTATGTGTGCGTTCGTTTATCGATGCCTATTACTCTTGTGGTCCGTCAAGCCATTCTATCGCGGAATGACTAGGAGAAACAAACTCCAGTACCTCTTCCATATCCAGGATTGGGTCAAAGAAGTTGTGCTCCGCAGAACAAACTGCTAATCCAGCTTTTGCTCTGTTCTACCTTGGAGTATTACCATCTTTTATATCGGGATTGTTATAGGAATTGCACACCATCCTATGAACTCTTGGTACAGTGATACTTCTCGCCATCATTACTCATTCCTCGGTTCCGTGTGGTTATAACCGGAATGTCGACAAGTGAATCGTGATGTGTGAAATCAATACTCCTAGCAACCTTGTTGCTTGGTAGTTAAATGGACAATAACCTCATTCTTAATGTGTTTGTTCTTGAATCATCATTCTAAGATTTATCGTGCTACCTTGTCCATCTTCCTGGTGCACATTTCGATTGATGAGTTAGGATTTTGTCAAGTCCTCGCTCATTTGATCATATCGTCTTGCCCTGAAAGGCAAGATTGTTCTCGAGCTTAGTAACATACCGGTGGTTCGTTACTTTCCAAATATCTTCTTGGAAGCGTTACCGGGTTATATCCTGACTGTTATGTTGGGCTCGTGATCAAGTTGGTTTCTTGTGAACCACCCTTTCTCCAAGAATCTGTGTTGGATATCCCGGAGCTAGTTGGTTAAGCTAGACAACAACTTGGAGAGTTGGAAGATAAAAGCTTGCCTGACTTAGTTCATTCCAAAGGGATATTCTGGTGTAGTGTGTGTTGAAGAACGATGATATCTTCATCGATTGGTCCCTATGATCAGTTGTTGGACCTATTGTCTTATCAATCCTTTGATTTGAGTGTGGGCTATCGTCAAATCAAATCAGTACCAACGATGCTCGTAATGTTGTCTTACTCGTGGTTGATCCCTCGAGCATACACCCTTACATCTTTGGTCTGACCAATGCTATCACTTGTTCACTTAACTATGGAATTCCTTTTAAAAGGAAACCCAGATGAATTATTGTTGAGCCCATTGACAACATCCTTATCTCCTCCATGGTCTTATTGGACAACAACTTAGTGTTGGAAACGTTTGAAGCATTTTCTTCATGCTAGCTCATGAAGTATTTGTTTGATGAAAGGAGTGACTTCCTCTTATATACGTGCATTTGGTGAAAGTTGCCGCCGTGAATTTGAGAAAGTTAGTGTTGCTTCCTCTGGAATCATCCCAAGTCAGTCATGCATATGTGCGAAGTATTCTATGGTTTGGAGATTTGCAACCTTCATTCTATATGTATCCTAGCACACCAAGCCACTGATTGATTTGTTCACGGAAAAGGAGTTGATGTGCTAATCCTAGGTCATGCACAAGACTTCAATATCCTCGATTATGGTTCCCCACCTGAACTCGGTAGTGTTTTATTGTAAGACTACCATGTGATAATGTTTGTCTGGGACAACGTGTTCACATGTTTGTAGCAGAACCAGCTCATGTTTTGGAGCTTACTATCATAGTTCATTCCCCGAGAATCTCGCAACGTCATCTTGTTGATTTATGTTGCAAACTTTCATTTTTCTTCCTAGACTCGATGAGTCTGGAATATTCTGACACCAACCAAGTCTGAATCTCAGGCAGATATGATGGTTGGAACATTTCCCAAGAACTATAATATTGGTCCCTCGATAACCATTTAAGTGGATATCATGGCCAACACACCCAGCCGGAAGACCTATTATTGTAGTATCTTGATTGAAGAAATTGGCCACATCCCCATAAGGATTTCGTAGGATTTACCTCCGTAACTATTCCTTATGGATTCTATTGCTCCCGAAGTCCGACCTTTTACTTGATGTTCTAGTTATCAAACCATATCTATGAATGGGATACACTAGCACATCAAGGAGAACATTAGAAGCGGAGTGCTAAATGTCTCTCGGTCGATTATCCAGATTTTATTTCCTTGGCCCCGCCAAGGGTGAAATCTGAGAAAGTGTTATCTTCCTTTGCATCTGCATCATCCATCATCATTCATCATGGTAGCAAGTTGTGTTGCCAGGATCCTTGACACGGATGTTGGTAAAACCTTGATGATTGTGGAAATGCTCAAGTTCTTGAGAGAATGCACAAGCGTTAGGTGTTACCATCGGCATTAACTAGGGTTGCTCTCAACTTCCTCGGTTATGCTATAACTTCTCAAACAGTGAATTCACTCTCTATTGTTGGGTTCTTCCCCCAGTTACCAGAATCATTCCCAGCATTTGCATTTCGTTCCCAGCTTGCACCGCCAATGTGCCATTCTACCATGGGTCTCTTCCATTTCCGGTGGTAAGCAAATTCATCCACTACGTTGTCTTCAACAAGGTAATCCACATCATCCAAGTACGAGTATGCCATTCTACCGAACCCCTCCAAACGATCGCTTGAGATTTTCCTTAGGCTGGTATAAAGAGTTTCAATGATCTCTGAATCAAAGGTAATTCTTTTTGCCACTTAAGGGGATATTTCCACAAGTCACCTTCCCTAAGGTGCCCCGTTATGGTATTGTGGCAACTCAACTCCTTGCTACGTTAACAATCGTTTACCACCTTCTTAAGTGTGGAATTATTGTCTACCTAGTGAACCTTCGTCATCTGCTTCACTCCATTCCCATGGATGTATGTTTAGTGTCTCAGCTCGAGAGAGGTTGCTATGTCTCATTCTGTGAGTTAATCCTGAGTTGTTCGATCTTCGAGAAGATCGACCCTTCTAGAGTCTCCTTCTTCTCTCCATGTCATGTTGGCAGGATTTCTCAGAGCAAGACTTCGAGACAATGATGGTGATCGAATCAATGTTCATTTGAAGTGCAACCTGGATCGTGAAGATTATACTAGTTTGCGTTTCCCCTTCATCTTACCGTACGCTTGAATCTCGAGACGAGATTCTTGTTTAGTGGGGGTGAGTTGTCACATCCCTAGTTCTGGCCTGTCCTATGCTTGCTTCCATCTGTGCATCATGTTTAAATTTTTGAAACTTGAACTGAGGAATTCAGAAGCCTCAAAACCCTAAATAAAAGAAGGGCAAAAACCCTAAAATCTCATTCATTGTTCCAAAATGCTCTTCATAGATGTTTAATATTTTTGGCAAGGGTTTTGATCCAAACCGAAAATAATGAACATTTTAAAAGGATTCATTTTTGGAACTTTGAATTTAAATCATTAGCTATTTGAATTTGAATTATATTCATATAACTAGAATATAATTTCAAATACCCCTGAAATATTTTATGAGCTTTTGGAAAAGTCCATCTAGCCAAATAAATATATTCACAGGAGTTTTGGCATTGTTTGAGTTATTTTAAATTCAAAACAGTGGCAAAAGAATTAAATAAAGAAAATAGAACAGAAATATAAAAAAAGGAGAGAAGCCCAGCAACTTACCTGGCGCTTACCTGTCCAGCCCAGCCGGCCCAGCTCCCCTAGCGGCCCAGCCCACCGCCGCTTTCCCCCCTGTCGTCTTCCTCCCCTCGCACCGAAGCAGCTCGGTGGCGAGCGCCGACGCCGCCCCGGTCAACTCCTGCTTCCCTGGCCCTCCTAGCAACGCCACGACGACGCCCCGTGTCCCCTCGCTCTTCTCCCTCACCCGCTGCATCCCCTCTCCCTCCTCTGTCTCTCTCCCTCGCTCATCCCCGGACGCACCCGAGACCGCCGACGAGCACCACCGGAGCCACCAGCATCCCCACGCCCAGCCAGTTAGGCCACGAGCTCCGCCTTGGGTCCGGGAAGCTCTACCACGACGCACGCGACGCCGGGTGCCCTGAAGCCACGCCATCACCGCCATCTTCATCGCCACGGCCGGCGATTGCCGCTGTTCGATTCGCAGCACCTAAGACGCCCCCGAGCTCGCTGACCACCTCATCGTTCTCCCTGTGAGCTCCTGCTGCCTCCTCTTTGCTCGCTCCCTCTGTTCCCGTCCCCTAGCTCCATCTTCCACCACGGCCGAAGCTCGCCGCCGCCGTGCCTCATCGCCGTCGTGGCCAGAGCCACTGTGGCTCGAAGCCGGGCACACCACCGTGCTCCACACCTCACCAGGAGCATGTAGCACGCACCAACGCCTCCCCTAGCGCCCTGCGTCGCCTAACCCGCCGTTGGCCGAACTCCGGCCGCCGCTCACGAGCTCGCCGTTGTCGGTACCGGCCACCACAGGCACGGCCACCACCACCATTCGATGCGCACCAGCAAGGGCTCTCCAACGAGCCCAAGCACAGCCTCGCCCATGCCCTGTAGCGCGTTTCCGGCTCGCGCCGCCGTCTCGGGCATCGCCGGCGTCATGTCGCCGATGGGTTTGACCCCACTGACCCGGGATTTGACCCTGTTTGACTTCCCCCGGCTCACTGACAGGTGGGCCCGGCCCCTGCTAACTTTTGGTTAATTAATAACTAATTCTAGTTAAGCCACTGACTCACTGACATGCGGGCCCCGCCCGGCTAACCAAGTTAGTTAGGGTTAATCTTAATTAGGTTAGTTAGTCCAGACACTGACACGCAGGGCCCACAGGTCAGGTTTTCCCTGGGGCGCCCAGTTGACCTGCTGACATCAGCATGACCTAGTGCTGACGCAATAAATCATTTTCTGGATTATTTTTATTCAGAAAATTCCAGAAAATTGTATAAACTTCTAAAATTCATAGAAATTTAACCGTAGCTCCAAATTAAATAAATTATATATGAAAACTTATCAGAAAAATTCAAGGAATCCATCTGTACCATTTTCATGCATGTTTGAACAATGTTTGTCCTCTGTTTTGGACAAAACAAATTAAGGGCATTTAAATAATCATATATGGAGTTTGAATTTGAATCTTGTATTCAAACCAACTTCATTTAAATCATAGCTAGTTGCATTAGCTCAAATCACATCATATTGCCATGTCACATTCATGCATCATATTGTCGCATTGCATTGATTGTGTTCTTCCTTGTTTGCCGGTAATTGTCCCCTCTCGATAGACGTGTACCGGTGATGTGATCGATGACACCGATGAAGAGCTATATTATCTTCAGAAGTGCCAGGCAAGCAAAACCCCCTTGTTCATTCCGATAAAATCCCACTCTCTCGCTCCTGCTCTCTTTTACTGCATTAGGACAACAACGACATATTTGTTACTTGCTGCGGTAGCTGAACCCCTTTATCCTTTGCATGACCTGTCATTGTCACAGTAAATAGATGAAACCCACTAGCATGAGTAGGAGTTGTTTGAGCCCTGATGTGCCTACTCATTCATGCTTGTTTGTCATGCCTGCTACTGCTTAGAGTTGAGTCAGGTCTGATTCATCGGGGATGAATTAGAGGCGTGTGAACATGTCCTACTGTGTGTGAGCTAAGTGTGTGAACACGATTTGGTAAAGGTAGCGGTGAGAGGCCATGTAGGAGTACATGGTGGGTTGTCTCATTGCAGCCGTCTTCAGGAACTGAGTTCTGTGTTTGTGATCCATGACCAGTTACTACCACACATTGGGTTCCGGTAACTCGACCCCTCTCGACTTATTAATCAACATGATCTCTGTCCAGGAGTTGCAACTAGTTTCTGGTGTTTGTAGGTAGTGTTAGTAGTCTACCAAGTGGCACCCGGTACAGGTGGGCTTGGGACAGACTAGGCACAGTGTCACGGTGTACCAAGCGTACATCCACCCGTCGAGGTGGGCTTGGGAACCCTGCACACATCGTTTGGGGCCGTGAGCGACACCCCGGCCGGATCTCCTTACGGATGGAACCCGAATAGGCGATAAACCTGGACTAGAGACTTGTTCGGTTAGTTAGGTCGTGGCCGACTCCCTCGCCCGGCTTCCGCTTGAAGGTTGCCGAGGTACATGACGTGTACAGGGCGATAAGTGGCGAAAGCATGTGTGAAGAAGTACACCCCTGCAGGGTTATCATTATCTATTCGAATAGCCGGATTCCTCGGATATGGAAACTTGGACCCCTTGCATAGTTCATAGACAAGTGAAAGTGGATACTCTAAAATACGCAAGATAAGCGTGAGTGCTATGGATGGCGTTCTCGTAGGGAGACGGGAGCGAATCCATAGTGGTGTATTGGTTGGTGAATATGTGGACTCGTGTGCGCCACCTCAAAAGAGTTACTTGCAGTCGTAGTTCAGGATAGCCACCGAGTCAAATCTGGCTTGCTGCAGTCAAACTCCACCATCCCCTTGTCGATAATGATGCATATGTAGTTAGATCTGATGTAAGTCTTGCTGGGTACATTTGTACTCACGTTGCTTAATTTATGTTTTTGCAGAGAGACTTCGGTCTCGCTAGTAGTACCGCGTGGACTTCGATGTTTAGCTTGTTACCTCAGCTACAATCTTGTGCCCTCGGCAGGATCTGGTAGATAGTCAGGCTTCTTAGCCTTTTTCATTTATAGATGTCTGTACTCAGACATGATAGCTTCCGCTTGTGCTTTGACTTGTATGCTCTGAGTGTTGGGTCATGAGACCCATTATTGTAATATCTCGCTCCTCGGAGCCTATTGAATATAAATATTTGAGTTGTAGAGTCATGTTGTGATGCCATGTTGTGTTTGCACATATCGAGCATATTGTGTGTATGTTATTGAAATGCTTGGTATGTGTGGGATCTGACTATCTAGTTGTTTATCCTTAGTAGCCTCTCTTACCGGGAAATGTCTCCTAGTGTTTCCACTGATCCATGGTAGCTTGCCACTGCTCCGGAACACTTAGGCTGGCCGGCATGTGTCCTTCTTTGTTCCTGTGTCTGTCCCTTCGGGGAAATGTCACGCGATGAATACCGGAGTCCTGTTAGCCCGCTACAGCCCGGTTCACTGGAGTCCTGCTAGCCCAGTGCTACCGCCTGGATTCACTCGCTGATGACCGACACGTTCGATGTTGGGTCATGGATGCCTGTCCCTGTAAGTTTGTGCCACTTTGGGTTTACGACTAGCCATGTCAGCCCGGGCTCCTTATCATATGGATGCTAGCGACACCATCATATACGTGTGCCAAAAGACGCAAACGGTCCCGGGCAAAGGTAAGGCGACACCTGTGGGAATACCGTGCGTGAGGCCGCAAAGTGATATGAGGTGTTACATGCTAGATCGATGTGGCATTGAGTCGGGGTCCTGACAGGGTCAAGATCAAAGGAACATCACTCCTCTCTTTTAAACCTTGTCAGGTGCAATGATACGCTAAGACAATTGTGTATAAAATTGAAAATAGTAATAGACATTGGCTGCAAACCATGCAGTTCACGGCACAAGTCAGAGTAAGTAGTAGTTAAAAGGCATGAGGATTAAGGACTTACGACAGTGGCTTTGACTGGTGTAGTCATGCCCTTCTTCCTGCTGGTGTGACAGTCCCTGAAGATTTCCACAACATTCTATTCAAGTACTTGTCAATATAGATTTGATAATATGGTACAGCAAAAAGAGTGAAACAGTAGCTAATTACAAGAGCCTCGTAGTGTGCAATATAGCTACGAGATCCAGTCGTCTATTGGAATTTCACTTTCGTGCGGTTGCCTTGTTCTTTGAACAGTTCACCTACAAGAAGATAGATTTGTGTGGCACATGCGTAAATAGGACTTCAACATGTGATCTGATCACATATATATAATGTACCTGATACTTCAGATCAGACCAGTGTTTAACAAGGCCCCTCCAGTCTTCATCCAATATATTTTCCACTTGAGATGTTTGGGAAAGTTCACTGTTAGCCTTGCCTTCAAAGTGAGTTTTCCTCAAGTTATACCAATACTATCGCAGAGCAGACTTGAAAGCATGGGTGCAAGCTTGTCTGGTTGCATCATCTTGGCTATCCAACTTGAACCTCATCTGTTGAAAATTATGGGAGTCTCATTATCAGCAACCTAGAAAGTATGTGACAGAGCAAGATGATATTACTAGTTTAGCATACATATACATTCTTACAGATAATGGCCGAGGAAGGTGTTGAACTGTGTTTCGTCTTTGTCATTCCTGTACTGAATCCATGTTGGGAGGATATGTACATGACACCTAACAGCAACCGCTGCCACTAGTACTAACTTGGCTGACTCTGTAGCATCACGTGGCCTTTTTAAACCTGCCATTCCTCCTCCTCTAGATTTAGTTAACCTATCGAGCATTATCCCTGATGTTTGTTTCCTCTTGCGCCTAGGTGCGAGTCCAACAACGAATATAGGAAGTGTTAGTGTACATCAAACTGTGAGACTACATATAAAGAAGCATGCAACTGTAACTTGACTCCAACAACTACCTTCTTGCTGTTGAAGCTCACAAGGTTCATCTGATATTGCCAACTCATCTTGTGTCAAGAGTGCTTCGGAAGTAGTGTCAAGTGGCAAGGGAGCTTGAGAACGTGCTGCTAGCTCAATTGACGCATGAGTAAGTCGTGCAGCTGGTAGTACTATGGTAGGTGTTGCAAGAACTAGGGCTGTCTCTGCTTGTTTGGTGGCAGCTATTTGTTTCTGTTTGGATTTTTTTGCAACTCGTGTAGCATGGGATGTCGTGTTTGTAGAATTTTCCGCTGGACTTTGACCTTCTATTGCACCATCAGTACCAGTAGAATCTGCATGATTCATCCACTTCTCATTCCCTGCCATTTTGTGTTTCTTCCTCTTTCTCTGTGCCATGTTAAGTCAAGCCGACAAGAAAAACGAATAACAATTTAGTTCTTCAGAACAAATTGATGCGTGATGCAGACGAACTGAACTTTGATGTTAGACAACCACATGATAGGACGATGTAATATGTATGAAAAACAGGATGGAAGAGATAACCAGAACTATGATGTGTAAACTAAGAAGAAGACATTTCACCAAATTATAAGCAATGCAATGGAAGGTAGACACCATATGAAAGATGCTACAAATATCGCTCTGCCAAGTTAACAATGTCTCATCATAAATGGCGTTTAAACAAATGTGAAGCAGTACAAGAAATAAATCATATGCAAGATGCAAACAACACCACACTACCATGTTAGAGGTCTCTCGTCATTAGTGCCATTGCATATTCACAGCATTGCATATTCACAGCTTATGATGTGTAAACTAAGGAAAAGGCATTTCAACAAATTGGAAGCAATGAAAGATAGACACCATATGAAAGATGCAAGGGATATCACTCTACCAAGTTAAAACTGTCTCGTCATAAGTGCCATTTCAACAAATTAGTAGTACAAGCTAGAAAAGAATGTGAGATGTAACCTATATCACACTCTGAAGTCAAACGTGTCTTATGATAAGTGATTGTTGCAGGTTACACAACAGTAGTAATTTGATGTAAGAACATGGTGTGATAGACAGATATTGTATGTTCTAGAAACAGGAACGCGTGTCTTATTCAACTATAATGTGTAAAGTAAGCAGATGGAATTCAACAAAATTAGAAGCAATACAAGCTAGACATCACACATAACATGAAAGCACATATAACAGTGCCAAGTTAGAGGGAGCACCGGTGATGCTGAACTAGGGGAGACATGCTCATCATAAACACAGCTTTGTTTAGTGTCTATGCATGTGTTGTCTTCGAAATCATCTTGTGGGTGTGGAGGAGTAGAAACTGTACATGCCTTCCGTTCGGAAGGAGCACCTTTATCCGCTGCCTTGCTAACTTCCTTCCGCTTTATTGATTTTGAATTGTCAAGTAAAACCGACAAGAAAAAGCAATAAAATTCTCTCTTCAAAACTCATTCATGCATGATATTGACAATCACTACTTTGATGTAAGGCAAACACATGATACCAGGATGGAATATGTACGAAAAACAGGACGGCATGGCATGTTCACAACTGTTTGTGTAAACTAAGCAGAAACTATTCCAGCAAATATGAAGCAATGCAAGCTAGACACCACATGAAAGATGCAACCAATATGACTCTGCCAAGTTAAAAGCGTCCCATCATAAATGGAATTTCAACATATTAGAAGCAGCGCATGCTATAAATCATATGAAAGATGCAACTAATATCGCACTGCATATACTAAAGGTGTCTCATCATATTGATTGATGCGGGATACAAGAAAACAATAGTTTTATGTAAGGACATGCTTAATAGACAGATGTACTATGTACTAAATACAGGAAGGCATGTCACATTAACATGTATAATGTATAAGCTAAGCAGACTAGCACATGTAGTTTAACCAGATTGGAAGAATTACAATCTAGACACCATATGCAACATGCAACCACATATCACGCTGCCAAGTTAGAGCAAGCACCTGCGATGCTAGTGTAGGGGAAATGCTGTAATCAACTACAGAGCTACGTTCACTATCTTCATCTAGCATTTATGTTTCTTGAGAATCATGTCGGGAGGCTGGCGCTGCATTCTTTAAATGAGGAGTAGTCCCCTTGCCAGCCTGCCTCGTCATAAGTGATTGATGAGGGATACACAAGAACATTAATTTGATGTCAGAACATGGTTAATACAGAAATGTACTAGTATGTACCAAAGACAGAAAGGCATGCCATATTCAAAGGTATAATGTGTAAGCTAAGCAGATGCAATTTAACCAAATTGGAAGCAATACAAGCTGGACATCCGGCTAGAGTGGTGAGCATGATCATCTAGGACCTGAGAGCCTGGTGGGAGGCGGGCTGCTTCGCCACCATCACAACTTTTTAGTTGGCTTCCAGGTGATGCCTATCTTTGCTGGGCTTTTCACTGGCTTGGCCAGTGCCCGGACTAGCTATTTGTCTTTTGGTGCTCACGGGATGGTGGTTCAGGTAAAAAAAATATCTTTCCTTATCTTACCGACTTCGGCCTTTCGAATACAAGCTACACACCATATGGAACATGCAACCACATATGACACCGCGAGGTTAAAGCAAGCACATGGGATGGTGGTTCATTGCGAGCGAGGTCATCAACTCCAGAGCAATGTTTACCATCTCCATCTGCTGACACTCCACCCTTTATAGCGCTGTAACATGTCTTGCCTACCCGCAAATGAAGCTGGCGCGACTTCTCTCTTTTCTTTTCTGCTTCTCTCAAGGCAGAGTCTGAAATACCCTTGCATAAAAACACAATAGTGAGAGTATGGGTGGAGTGTGTGCAGAACTAGTACACTGCAAAAGTAGCAGATAGTAGGTGGCTAAAAAATAAAGGACAGGAGACCTATGATTGCTCTACAACATTGCATGGCAAACAAAATTAGATTCTACTCTGTATGATTTGGTAATATATGAGCACAGGAAATGCAGGTACTCCTCCAGCACACCACCACATGTGGTCATATCTAAGATAACAGTCGATTGAAAATAAATAGGTCAGTCGATTTTTTTAATGCACCGTCCGATCTATAAGGAATGGGCAGATGGCTTTCGTCTACCTCCCGCCAGTCACTGTTGATGATCTTTCTCGAACCGCCAGCGGCCACCGGCCCAGACCCCTCCCTCCGCCGCCCTGCCCTCCCATCGACCTCACACCACCGCCGTCCTTGGCAACACCCCTAGGCCATCCCTTTAATCCCGGCAGACCTCCAAATCGGGCACCAGTAGATCTAGGCCGCACACGCCCCTAAGATAAACACCAAGGCGCTGCTTCCCCGGCGTAATAGGCGTACTAGCGTCTGTTACACCGGGGAATAATTCCGTTAATTGGGAATCAACTGGCCAGAAATTGAAATTCAGGGGGCGACGGATCTCTAGCTAAGGTGAAATAGTATATGAGGAGAAATCTTGTGCATCATGAGTTACTAGGAAGATCTAGTATCAAGAAGAAGCGGTCAACTAGTGTCTTCTGTGGGATGAATACCGTTTAAGAAGAGACGTAAGATTTGCATGAATAAGGGAAGAGGAGTACCTTTTTCGGTTGCCGGTGTGGTCACCTACACATGTCGCACCGATCTTCTTATTTTTACCGAGGAAACCGATGTTCTAGAGGGTGCAGGCTTGGACAAACCCATGGCTGAATTGTTGATTGTGTTGCCATGGCCGTATGTCAGCGGATGGGAAGCAGATCCGAGGCGGCGAAGGACGGCGTAGCAGGAACAGCTCTGGTGCGGTGGAGGGTGGCAAAGTTGGAGTGGCAGCGGTGAGGCACAGGACGGCGTGGTTGAACTAGCTCGGGTACGGATTGCTCGGCCTCGGCTTCAACTACTAGCGGTGGAGGGCGTTGCGGTCGAGGTTGTGGTGGACGACGACGTCAGGGTATCGGCTCCAGCGTGATGGAGGAGGGCGGCAGTTGATGGGTGGGATGGGGTGGCGGACGGAGGACGCCGGGGTTTCGCGGCTGGTGGAGAGGTAGTGTTGGCGCCCACGGAGTATGAATGGGGAATCGGACGGGTGGAGGGGAACAATGTTTCGGTCTGGGACGCGCTTGTTTTTGACTTTTTTTAACAGAAGATGGGACGCGCTTGTTTGAAATTTGGGGAAATTACAAACTTTGCCCCCCTCTTAAATTTCGGACCTACTACGGGTCGGGGGTAGGATGGTAATCCCAGGTGTCCCAAATAGAGGGCGAGAGCGATTTCAGCCGCGCGCATGTGTGCTTAGGCGGCCATTGTGTATGAATGTTTTTCGGAGGCGGTTGCGTGGCATCTAGATGAAGCTACAAACCTACCCCGGTTTAGACCTTTGGACGTCGGGCCGGTAGGTTTCACGGGTCGGAGTTATTAGAAAATTAATTTCCTTGTACTACCAAACATTGGTGTCACGCGGTTTCGGGCGAGTAGAGGCTCTTTTGGCGCTTCGTTCGAAATTTTGAAACACAAGCAGTCATGTTTAGAGTACTCTTGATCTATGAGGATTGACCTAAATAGACAACGTTATATTTGACCTTGCATGTTTGAAAACCTCATTAAATTGTCCACTTCTTTTTGAAATTTAGACACTTGAAAATCCTATAACTACGATTATTTTGGAATGGAGGAGCTAAATTTGAATCTATTTTGTACACGACTACATATGCTATTATGCACAAAATTGGAGCAAAGATTGGTGCCCCCATAATTTAGGTATGGTTTACAAATGCCATGATATCATGTTCAAATAATTGAATGGACTTCACGTTGAATTCGATTTTTTTAAACCACCTTAAGTTGAATTCAAATGTATGCTAGTTCATAGGTAGCTATTTCTAATATCCATTGTGTAACTTTCATATGTATAATGTATTGTACACACACAACATGAACTATACTCACGCTTATATTCGATTGCTAAAGCGATGCATTATCTGGAGTTCAAAATACTAACTATGTGGATGAATTCTGTCGAATAATAACATAGACATGCTCAAATTCGATAGAATCTAGATGTCTGATGGATCAATGACCGCTCCTTACGTGAATTGCAAATATCATGATCCCATCCTAATATTTGGATACAATTTATATCTTTAATCAATGTGTAGATCAGTCTTTTACGTTTAGTTTCAATCTCCATCGGTGGTCTCTCACACATGCTCACACACTCTCTCCCGAGGTGTCTTTCTTGCACACATGCTCTAGATATAACCCTCCCTCCCTCTCGTAACCATTTACAACTGTTTTCACTAACCTTTATCACAAGCACTCTTCCTCTCGCAAACATACACACGCACAATCATCATTGACCCTTTCTATATACATGGACCTGCCTACGTGTCTCATGTACGCACATTATCTTTACGCCTGTCTCTCAAGCATTGTCTCACACCTCTCTTCCTAATCGACGAGTATGATTCCAGCGGAGCATTCTGTAGGATGCCCCTTAAAGTTAGGTTCGATGAATAGTATTATCAGAGATAAAGGGGTTACCTTAGTCCGAGAACCTAGGGTTACAAATCCTAGCCGGCTTTGTCAGTGGACACAGAGTCCTTCACAATTCTGCTATCTTTGTCTTGTACGACTAGTCATCCATGGGTCTTCCTAAATGCCTCACGGGCCGACTAATGTGGCGCAGGACGGAACCAAATGATGGGCCTCACCTCGACCCACTGGACCTCACACGGTGACACACCCTCTGCCCCCACGTCTCATTATGTTCTCACACCCACACATACCAACACAAACACCACACACATAGAAAATTTCTCCTGGTGCCTCTATTCCCTCCCCCTTGCATATACACACTCAAGGGAATGGAATCTCTTGTCGTGACGTCATATTCATCTCTCTCTATCTAGACCACTCTCATTTCTTGTGCTATCTCTCCCACGCCCCCCCCTTGTCGGCCCGTCTATCCATGCCTCTCTCGAATGCGTAATACACACACATACCTCTATAGGCCCCGCCAAATGCATCAACTACACATTCACACATGTTACATGACATACCCCATTGATCTAAAAAGCCCTGTCTTCACGTTTATTTTGCATACAACACTCTTGTTGAATAAAGTGTGGCCAAAAAATTATCTTAGAGTTTCTACATATATACAACATTACAAAGTTATATGGAAGAGTACGAACGCTAATTTGCATTGCATGGTGCCCACAATGATATTTATTCCGCACTGTGAATTTGTATATTTTTATACTATATACAAAGTTGGTCATAATAAAGAGAAACGAAGAGCATCTCTCTCTCCATCGCATACCCCCCTGTACGCCCCTTTCACGTATGCACACAAAACTATCTCCAGGTCCTCTAAAAGTAAGCCCCCAGAAAATTCACGCATGTTTCATCTTTCTCTCGCGATATATGCAATGATGATCATTGTATTTGAAGCGAAAGCACGATACGTACATTGGACTTCAGAATCCACTCATTACGGTCACCATTTACGTTTAGTGGTTATCATACAGTCACGGGCTCACCGTACAACTCTGTATTTGCTCATGACATGACTAGTTGACCAGTTAAACGCTCCACTTGGCACCTCTAGTGTTGCATCACATTATCTCACTACCATCATGCTCATCTATCGACTTGTATCTACTCTACATCTACACTTATAAAATACATAAAATACACTCTTATAAAAAACAGAGTTGGTGATGATGGTGTGCCTGCCATCCTGCAATATAGGCCGTCCGATTTATATCTGACGGATAGGAAAGAAACTATGGCAATTTTGCAAAAAGGTACCCACACACCTCTCCACATTTGCAAATAAGGCCTTCCCTCGTTCATCCTTTCCTCTCACAAGATAAACAAGTCATACAAATGTATCTTGATGTTATGTGCAACGCCCGGGCATCTTGCTAGTAAGAATGAAAACAAATGACAAAAAAATATTAGGATGGTGGTTTGAAGTCATGACCGCGGGCACAACGGACAAGGTGGCCTTGTATTGGTATGCTGAGCCGTCTGTTTTAACACACATGAGCTGGTGTGGTGATTATACACACACGCGCGCTTGCACACGAACTGCATCCACGCAACACTCACACAAACACATGCACCCATGCACGCACGCAACACTCACACACACACGCATCCACGCACGCACGCAACACTCACACACACACATGCATGCACACACGAGTACACCACACGACCAACACACACTCTCATGCTCAAGTGCTCAACCTACATGTTCATGCACACACATCAGGCCCTGACAGACACATACACAACCAGGTGATTCCCGCGCACGGGTTGGGCCTTGTCGCACCTGCGTAAATTTGTGTTTATCTGACCTTTTCCCTATGCGAACTGACAGCTGGGACCCACAAGGAACGTGGTCAATTTAACTAGTAAACATGGCACCACGCAGACTATTTGGCCGGTCAACAAAGTGCAATCCGATGCTGAACTGCGAGCAAGCGACCATATAATCACCGCAAAATGTATATAGTGACCATAATCAGCTTATTCTGAAGTTTGATGACCGTATTACACTTTTCTCTCTGTAGGCCCTCCAAAACAACATCTCTACACGTTCTCGCATGTTACATCTAAAAACTATGCAATACAGCACTACTACTACACTCTAACACAATAAATCATATGTGTTTTTAGTTTTACTAGATATAATATTGTTACTTATAATTATTCAATTTGCATACATTAAAATTGCCTTTGAAATGTATGGCCACTATCATCTACCGCGCGGAAAAAATCCCGCCCTTTCCTGTTTAATCAGGTTTGTATCGATGGATCGTGCGAAACAGCAAAACTATAGTACTATATAGTACAACTGACAGTTCACTGGGCCGTCATGTCGTCTACTCCTCCGTCGTAAGAGTGGAGCGCTCGCTTTCATAAATCTTCTAGTCCCTTTCACCGACATGTGGGACATCAAGCTATCGGGTCCACGTGCCATACCGAAATACACTGCAGAGCCCTGTTCAAGAATTCATCCGATTAGCCAGTTAACTTGCTGGTTAATCCCTACTTGTAGGGTCACCGAGTAGCAGATTAACTGATTAATCGCCTGAGTAATTGATTAAATGGCCGATTAACTTTCCGATTAGCCTATTAATCCCCTACTCGTCAGCTAACCGAGCAGCTACCAGTTAATGATTTCCTCAACAATGGTGCAGAGCGGCCGGGGTGAAGCACCCCAGCCATGGCACTGGCGTAGTAATGAGCAATGAGGCGTCAAAACACAAAGGTGCCCCTTTCCCGCAGTTAAGTTGGAGGGACGAAGTGATAATGCTAAAAAAAGAAGTTGGAGGGACAAAGCAACCATCATTTCACTCGTTGCTGAATCCGCTTCTCCCTCATCTTCTTCAACTTAACCACATGTTGCTTCTGCCGTTGTTCTGCCTCATGTGGGACGTGGATCGGCTTGGTAAAGCACTGACACATGGGACCACATGTTAGCAAACCGCCAGGACAACATCCTCCGAAAATAAGAAGCCTAATCCTAGACTTACAAAGGGCTACGTAGCTGCTACGTATACTTTCCATCTAATCTATATATGCCCCCCTAGTTTTCAGGTGGGGTGGGCCTAATCCTCTCCTTTAATCCAATCAAATAGTCCCACATCACATCAGTTTGTAACTTTACGTAAACCATTATGTGGATGTAGCATTCCTCAAATAAGAAACCTCCCCCGCCATCCGCGCGGCAAAATCACCTCCTTTTTACTAATCTTGATTCTATAATTTTTTAGATCAATATAATTGAGATTTGTATAGATAGCACACAGGAGCAAAACCAAGTGGTACGGTTAAGGGCATCCACAATGTGTAGCCAAATGTGAAAATAGCTTTTGGCATCATGGGAACCATTGTGGACGGTGTTGCCAAAGCCAAAAAGATGGAACCAAAGCTCCCTGATTGATTGATTGATTGATTGAATAGAAAAATGCAACGTCTGTCCTCTTTCTCCCATGCTTGGACGCATGTAGTACAATATAGAGCACAGAGACTACTCCCCTGTCCCTTCTAGCACAAATCACAAAGCAGTGAGGCGTCAAATCACAAAAGCACGGACGAAGCAACCATCATTTCACTCTTTGCTGACTCCGCTTCTCCATCGTCTTCTTCCGGAAACCATCTCACCGCACTAGTACTCCTAGTAGTACTAGTAAAGGACTTCCTGGATGCAAATAAGGCAGTTGTCTCGGCTTGTAGGCGGCATTTGCGAACGACTTACCGTGGTATCCCTCAATGGTGTTCTCCGTCGAACGCACTTCGCCAAACCACCAAAATAAAAGATATCGTCAACGTCACCGCACTGGGGAAGGAAGTCAAATATAGTTACTACCTCCATTTTTTGTACACAAGGCCAGTATATCAAAATTACAATTTACAAAGCGCCACTAACACTAATCGAGGCAAAACTGATGGGCTAGCAACCAAGGACATTAATATCCCCTGCATGCATGCGAAAGTGAGAAGGTTGGTTTGCATGGCGCTGCATTAATCAAGCGATGAAGAGTTGGATGTTTAGCTCTTTGGTCTTTGGAGAAAATAATACGCATTAATTGACATGTGAAACGAGGATTTGTATCGATTAAATCTCGCGAAGGAAAACCCCGCCTTTCTTTTTTAACACTAGTAATCCTAGTACATACGTACTTATCCTGTTTGGGTCTAGGCCTTGCATTGCTAAACTTCACCCCACATTTTTTCCAAGCTTGCCTAAAGTTTTCAAAATGAGAAGGAGGTACACTTGTGCACGGCTGTCACGGTCGCACCGCACCCTCACACGGTCGCTCCTGCATGCCGCGGTCGCACTGCACCCTCACACAGTCGCTCCTGCACGCCGCAAACCCAACCAAGGGAACGCACCCTCACTGACACGTGCTATCGCATGTGAACAAACCATACTCAGCCATCCTATTGTTGACACATAATTTTCGTTCATAGCGTATGTTTATCCAACCGCATGTTGGGGAGTATCCGTACGGCCCGTGCGGTGGTCTGTTGGGCAAGAAGAAGAGGTGAGGAAGAAGGAAAGAAGGGTTAGGAGACATAGGATATTCATCCAACCGCCTGAAATGGTAGACTGACCCAAGTCAGGCGGCTTGCATAACAAATATATGTTTTTACACAGCAAAAGATCCATAAAAACAACAACATAAAGAAAAACTATCACTGCTCGCTGAAAGAGACGGCCTCGTCATTGTTGGCTGCCGGCGCGAACCAGCCGTCATTGCCGACGTGTGTCTCCGCACCGTGGTTGTCCTCGGCCTCTAGCTACTCGTTCAAGCGGAGCGTGCGGGCGCTCTGCACGGAGGAGAGCACAACCCGGTTCAAGTCAAGGTCGTCCGGTTCCGCCTGCAGGAGGGCCTCGATGGCAGCGGCATCCACGCGCTCCGTGTCGAGTTGAGCCTCCGTCGCCGGGTCAAGTCCAGGATGTCCGGTTCCACCTAAAGGAGGGCATCGATTAGAGTGGCATCCGCGCTCTCTGCATCGAGTCGAGCCTCTGCCGCCTGGTTCAAGTCCAGGACGTCCGGTTCCGCCTGCTAGAGGGCCTCGATGGGAGCGGCGACCGCGCGCTCCACCTCAAGTTGAGCCTCCACCGCCCGGTTCACATCCACGACATCCGGTTCCGCCTGCAGGAGAGCCTCGATGGCATTGGCATGTGCGCACTCCGCATCGAGTTGAGCCTCTGCCTCCCGGTCCTCCTTTAGTATCGCCATGTTGAACCACTGGTCCGCCTGCACCATAGGGGACTCGGACGCCAGCACGAAGTCGACATCCATCGTCTCATACCCATCGGGGGCCTTTTGCGCCATGACCTCCGCCACGAACATTGGATCTGCTTCCTCCTCCTTGTAGCTTGGCTCCAGAGAACTTGGGGATTGGCCCGCCGCAAAGCAAGCTTGGGAACGAAGGTCTCTGGCACCGACTGCCGCCGCTATTTCTGCACGGCGCTCCGGTGTCAGCATCTTGTAGTAAGTGATATTGCGGTGCACCATGGCTTTCCAGCAAACTAGGGGACGCTTGATGCGGGCTAGGGGATCGAAAGCTGGGGGAATGGGCTAAAGATTTGGTGTGGTTTTAGGGCAGTGGCTGGTGTAGGCCGAGCAACGAAGGTTCTAGTGTGAATAGCGGTTCCGGTGATGACCGGTCAATCGGTATTGCCTGTACATCGCTCTTGTTGCGTTCGCATTGCAGCCCGGCATGCTGGACCCTCCATGTCGCTCAGCGAATGGAACACGCTTCGTCTTGCGATTTCACTCGCTTGTGGGATCGCAGTTGAGAGCAAACCGACGTCCCTCCCCCTCCCCCACCCGCGTCATTTATTATACCACCACTCCCTCTATTTTATGCAGAGTAAATAAAAACAGAGGGAGTATACTATGGATGAGGATCCCCTGACGTGGCTGAACCCATTGAGTAACTGACATACGGGGCCTAGCAAGCATGGGGTCCGCCAGTAAGTGACCGAAAGGGAGGGTAAGGCAGGGTTACCTACGTCAGAGGATCCACTTCCACTATACTACTTTGACCAAATGTTAGAGTAATAATACTACCTCCGTTTCAGTTTACAAGTCCTACGCATATACCTAGGTTGCCAATTTGATCACCTTAATATAAACTATATAACACAAAAATTATATCTTTCTAAAATAGAACATCTAAAGTTTATATTGGTATACTTTTTGTAATATATGACTTGTATTAGGTTGATCTAATTGACGACCTAGGGGTACGCGCACGCCCTGTAAACTGAGAGAGAGGTAGTATATGACATGCAACTTACACAAATGTTAGAGTAATAATATATGACATGCAACTTACACAAAGCATACAGGGTCTAATGCATTTTTCGAGGCTAACTTTGACCAAATGTTAGAGTAATAATATATGACATGCAACTTACACAAAGCATACGGTCAAATTCCTATGTGAAACGAGTTTCCACAGATATAATTTTCACATTATACATCTCATGTACTATTAATCTTGTCAATAGTCAAATTGGAAACCATCTCGAGTACAAATCTAGGAGTACGTACGAATCTAACAATATTGATTGGGCGTTGTTGAATGTTGATACCTTTTTGATCAAAGTAGAGATACTTTGACTGCACATAAAACTTATATGTAAACTAGAAAGGATAGGAGGGAGTATATTGTACGTTCAAAAACGAAACGAACATTGAATACCCTTTATATATGATTTGCGGATGCTATGATCACCGGTTCAAAATTTTGAATCCGCCTTAGGTATCACGTGCCCCCACTCGTTCCCTCTAGATTTCATCTCGGGGTCCGGAGATCTATTTAAAGAGGACTTGGGTGGGTACATGCGAATGATACTCAGCAGAATGTTCAAATGAGGCACGCGGGAGGATGGACTCGACTGGAGGGCGACATGATCGATGGATAAGAGGGTTGGAGAGGAATGAGAAATAAGCAAACGCCACATGATTATACTTGAATGACTCAAATAAACAATAAGTTGTCTTGCTTGGCCTACATAGTGAAAGGCCTAATGCGCAACGCGGAGCACTGACGCTCGAATATGGCCGGGAAAACAGGGAAACCGACATGTGCGGCGCACCCGTCGGGATGACGTAGCGCAGACTAGTCTAGTGGAGGAGCTGGCCCATGACCTCCTCGCCACCGACAACCGTTCATGTGGGTCGTTGGGGCCAACAACGGGGCGCAGCTCCAGCACCGCCTCTGGACACGGCGACCGCGGTGAGCGACATGCTCATATCGTCGCTAGACATGGTCGGTTTCACTGTGCCGAGGGTGGCGTTAGTTCTGTGCCATGACCAACGGTATGTTTGGTTTGTGCCCAATGTTGCCCCATCAAAGCATTGGGTAGCCAAAATTTTGGATGAGGTATTGGTTGCCCATGATTTGGCCGACATTGGCAAGAAAAATGAACTAGAGTTGGCTAGAGTTCATTGGCATGCCAAAGAAATGGCAACCATCCAAACAAAGACCAATCTTTGGGTCATGACCAAAATTTTGGTTGAGGTTGTGGTTGCCCATGATTTGGCCGACATTGGCAAGAAAAATTAACTAGAGTTGGCTAGAGTTCATTGGCATGCCAAAAAATGGCAACCATCCAAACAAAGACCAATCTTTGGGTCATGACCAAAATTTTTGGTAAGGTACACTTTGGCCACAATCCAAACACACCCCAACACCCGGCTCGTCGAGGATGCACGAGGCGCCGCGACGCATCCGCGGAGTGGTGTAGCGCGGCCAACTGCATCCTCTGGACCTGAGACCATGCCGGGTCGTCTTGCTTTTTCAATGACATGCAGGGATCGCATCTGAGCAAAGGGAATCTCCAACGTTGCCACGACCGCAGCTGACTACCCCGGCACAACAAACCCTCGTCCCTCGCGCTGTCGCGTGGTCCGTTCCCAGCCGGCGCTAACTGCCCGCATTCATGCCGTCCATTTGTATGTCGTCGTTAAGACGCTCGGTGCCCGAGGAACCAACTCCGGTGACTTAATGACGCACCCGGACGCTTGGCCTCACCGGAATGCGGTACTTAAAGTGGCAACACCCAACTAACCTCCACACCATAGCACATCGTTCTCCTACCTGTCACCACATCCGCCATGACCGCAAGTGCGAATGCTCTGTGGGAGAGCTTGTCTTCGGGGATGAAGCTCGAGGTCGCCGCCCTCGCTCAAGTCGCCTCTGGCGATGCAATAGCGGCGTAGCCGGACACGGACGCGACCGCACAAGCGGTGGCCACGCTGGCGGCCGACGACTGGAGCACCGTCAGCCACGCGGCCTACTTGCTACCGTCCAACGTCAAGCACCGCCGAGGTCAGGGACTCCTCCGAGGATGAGTAGGGCGTGGGAGGCGGCAGGGCATGGTGTGCCAACTGGCCGGTCCGTATCCCATATTCTACTCTTCCTCGTCAAAGACTGCACCTTCACTTCATGGGTCTTGAACCCCGCCCCCGTACATAGAGATCGCAGATGGAGGACGTCGGTCGCTGCTGTAGAGTAGGTTTAGGGTCGGGATTCTTTTATTTTTCTGTCCTATAAAAGTTCGAAATGTAATGAAAATCTGCCGTGTTTGCATTAATCTCGGCCGGTGTATATGTACATTCACAATAATATACATATTGTAGGAGTACTAGCAAGATGCCCGTGCGTTGCACGGAAGATCAAGATCTTGAGGATGAACGAGGGAAAGCCTTATCTGCAAATGTGGAGAGGAGTGCGGGTAAATTGTCATAGTTTCCTTCCTATCCGTTAGATATAGATCGGACAGCCTATATTGCAGGATGATAGGCACACCATCATCACCAACTCTGCTTTTTATTGAACCGAGAAAAATCTAACATGCGAAGTAAAAGAAACACATAGGGTCTATACATACACAAATTATCTTAGGGACTCCAATAGTACGTCCACTACACATTCACGCATTTCACATCATTCTACATCTACGGGAACCTACGAAAAGGTTAACGTAAATTGCCTCTCTCTCTCCTCCCTTGATTTTCATGGTGGTGGGCCCCTCCCTCCCCCCAATCTACAATCAAAGCTCACACGTTTCACATTACGTTAATTACGTAACTGGGATTACGTAGGTGTAGCATTACTTGTCCTAAAAAACCCAACTAAGCCAACCTCCCAGCATATCGCACGGGAAAAGACCCGGCCACGCTGTTTTAGTCGGGATTACCGGATTACTAGTAGTAGTATCGATGGATTGCGCAAAGCAACAAATTTTTTTGAGGGGGCGAAGCACCTAGTTTAAAAGGAAAAAAGGCGGTACACTCACAGCACTCCTGTCGCGGTCGCATTGCACCCCACACACGTTCGGTCCTGCACATGGCTCACCCAAACGGAACGCACTTCGGCTTGCCTCTTCACTAACACGTGGGACTGCAGTTGGAGAAACTAACCATGCGCCAAACTCCCCCCGCCCACCGCGCGAAAATCCTCCCCTCCCCC